>NW_025533593.1:565000-632500 GCF_020615455.1 Coregonus clupeaformis
AACACACCGCCCGGGCAACGAAGGAGTGGCTTCGTAAGAAGCATTTCAAGGTCCTGGAGTGGCCTAGCCAGTCTCCAGATCTCAACCCCATAGAAAATCTTTGGAGGGAGTTGAAAGTCTGTGTTGCCCAGCGACAGCCCCAAAACATCACTGCTCTAGAGGAGATCTGCATGGAGGAATGGGCCAAAATACCAGCAACAGTGTGTGAAAACCTTGTGAAGACTTACAGAAAACATTTGACCTGTGTCATTGCCAACAAAGGGTATATAACAAAGTATTGAGAAACTTTTGTTATTGACCAAATACTTATTTTCCACCATAATTTGCAAATAAATTCATTAAAAATGATGAAAATGATGAAAATTACAGGCCTCGTCTTTTTAAGTGGGAGAACTTGCACAATTGGTGGCTGACTAAATACTTTTTTTCCCCACTGTACAGTCAGTTCTGAATATGAGTTTGAATTTAAGTAAGATGAATTTAAAATGTTGAACTTTAAATTTGAATTGTATCCTATTCCTCTCCTCTCCTCCCCTCTCCTTTCCAACCCCTCTCCCTCCCCCTCCCCCTCCCCTCCACCTCCATTTCATCCCCCTCTCCTCCCCCCTCTCCTCCCCCCTCTCCTTCCGCCTCCTTCCCCTCCCCTCTCCCTCTCCCTCCACCTCCCCCCCACCTCCATTTCATCCCCCTCTCCTCCCCCCTGCCCCCCCCTATCCTCTCCTCTCTCAGGGAGGTTGTGGGGTTGTAGCAGGTCTCCTCCACCTGTTCTTCCTGGGATCCTTCAGTTGGATGTTGTTAGAGGGGGTTCTGCTCTATCGCATGGTGGTGCTGGTCTTCAACGCTACCATAAGGTATACTATATATTTAGTATGTGTTTATAAATTATTATGTGTTAGTATGTATTTATAGTACATATTTGTGTTTATTTATATTATACAATTATGTTATATTCATATATTTAGATACATAATGTATGTATTTGAATTATAAATGTGTTTTATATTCCTAATCTGTCATATATTTTCATTATACATGTTTCTTCCAACTTTATTTTATGTTGCTCGTATCTACCTTGGTGTGTTACCTTCTCTTTTAACTGCTATTTTATGAAGCTCTTTGATTCTTGTTCTTACTGTAAACCTCTGTACCTGTATTTTATGAAGCTCTTTGATTCTTGTTCTTACTGTAAACCTCTGTACCTGTATTTTATGAAGCTCTTTGATTCTTGTTCTTACTGTAAACCTCTGTACCTGTATTTTATGAAGCTCTTTGATTCTTGTTCTTACTGTAAACCTCTGTACCTGTATTTTATGAAGCTCTTTGATTCTTGTTCTTACTGTAAACCTCTGTACCTGTATTTTATGACGCTCTTTGATTCTTGTTCTTACTGTAAACCTCTGTACCTGTATTTTATGAAGCTCTTTGATTCTTGTTCTTACTGTAAACCTCTGTACCTGTATTTTATGAAGCTCTTTGATTATTGTTCTTACTGTAAACCTCTGTACCTGTATTTTATGAAGCTCTTTGATTCTTGTTCTTACTGTAAACCTCTGTACCTGTATTTTATGAAGCTCTTTGATTCTTGTTCTTACTGTAAACCTCTGTACCTGTATTTTATGAAGCTCTTTGATTCTTGTTCTTACTGTAAACCTCTGTACCTGTATTTTATGAAGCTCTTTGATTCTTGTTCTTACTGTAAACCTCTGTACCTATATTTTATGAAGCTCTTTGATTCTTCTTCTTACTGTAAACCTCTGTACCTGTATTTTCTGAAGCTCTTTGATTCTTCTTCTTACTGTAAACCTTTGTACCTGTATTTTATGAAGCTCTTTGATTCTTCTTCTTACTGTAAACCTTTGTACCTGTACTTTATGAAGCTCTTTGATTCTTCCTCTTACTGTAGATCTCTGTACCTGTATTTTATGAAGCTCTTTGATTCTTCTTCTTACTGTAAACCTCTGTACCTGTATTTTATGAAGCTCTTTGATTCTTCTTCTTACTGTAAACCTTTGTACCTGTATTTTATGAAGCTCTTTGATTCTTCTTCTTACTGTAAACCTCTGTACCTGTATTTTATGAAGCTCTTTGATTCTTCTTCTTACTGTAAACCTCTGTACCTGTATTTTATGAAGCTCTTTGATTCTTCTTCTTATTGTAAACCTCTGTCCCTGTATTTTATGAAGCTCTTTGATTCTTCTTCTTACTGTAGACCTCTGTACCTGTATGCTGTGGGATATGGACTGCCACTGGCTATAGTCATCATCTCTGCTATCACCTACCCAGACGGATACGGTACCACACAACAGTGAGTCTGAGTCTGAGTCTGAGTCTGAGTCTGAGTCTGTGTGTGTGTGTGTGTGTGTGTGTGTGTGAGAGAGAGAGAGAGAGAGAGAGAGAGAGAGAGAGAGAGAGAGAGAGAGAGAGAGAGAGAGAGAGAGAGAGAGAAAGAAAGAAAGAAAGAAAGAAAAAGAGACTGTGTAGCAAATCTGTCATGTCCCATATAAATAACACCAGATAACCTTATTTTAACGTTATCCTGTTGCATAACACATATCCCATATAAATAACACCAGATAACCTTATTTTAACGTTATCCTGTTGCATAACACATATCCCATATAAATAACACCAGACAACCTTATTTTAACGTTATCCGGTCTCTGTCAGCTGTTGGTTGTCTCTGGAGAGAAGTTTTATCAAACATAAATATAACATGTAAATAACACCAGATAACATAATTCAACTTTAATCTAACCTTATTCTAACATTATCCACTCTGTGTTTCATCTGTTGGTTATCTCTAGAGAAAGACCCTTAATTGAACCTAACTTAAAATGAACACAACATAAAATAAATATAGCATGTATATAACCTAAATCTAACGTTATCCTCTCGGTGTGTCTCTGTCAGCTGTTGGTTGTCTCTGGAGAGAGGATTAATCTGGAGTTTCTTCGGCCCAGTGTGCACCATCATCATCCTCAACGCTTTCTTCTTCCTCATCACTGTCTGGAGGCTGGCCCAGAAGTTCTCTAGTCTCAACCCTGACCTCTCCAACCTACACAAGATCAAGTAAGTGTGTGTGTGTGTGTGTGTGTGTGTGTGTGTGTGTGTGTGTGTGTGTGTGTGTGTGTGTGTGTGTGTGTGTGTGTGTGTGTGTGTGTGTGTGTGTGTGTGTTAAAGAGACAGATCAGGATAAAAGTTATGAAACATCCTCAACTGGTAGATGTACCATGCTGGTGTAGAGAAGGCAATTCTGACATGAATGGACAGAATTTGTGTGTGAGGGAGTGATAGAGAGGGATGGATGGAAAGAAGTGAATTGAGAAATGAGGGGAATGTGAGAGAGAGACAGAGAGAGATAGAAAGAGGGATGGAGGGAGAGAGAGAGAGAGAGAGAGAGAGAGAGAGAGAGAGAGAGAGGAAGAGAGAGAAAGTGATGGAGAGAGAGAGAGGAAAGGAGAGATAGGTGAATGTAGAAATGTAGTGAATTAATGGAATTCAGTTTTTAGCACTAAAACTCTATTTCTCCCCTCCCTCCCTCCCTCCCTCCCCTTGTCCTCCCTCCCCTTGTCCTCCCCTTGTTCTCACCCCTCCTCTCTCCCCTCCTCCTCCATCCTCCTCCTCCCCTCCTACCCTATCCTCCTCCTCCCCTCCCAAACCTCCCTCCCTCCCCTCCTTCTCCTCCTCCTCCTTCCTCCTCCACCCCCTCCTCCCTCCTCCCCTCCCCCTCCTCACCTCCTTCCTCCTCTCCCTCCTCCCTCCTCCCTCCTCCCTCCTCCCTCCTCCCTCCTCCCTCCCCTCCTCCTTCCTCCTCCACCCCTCCTCCCCTCCTCCCTCCCCTCCTTCCTCCTCTCTCCCTCCCTCCCTCCCACCCTCTCCTCCTCCCCTCCTCCCCTCCCAAACCTCCCTCCCTCCTCCCTCCTTCTCCTCCTCCTCCTTTCTCCTCCACCCCTCCTCCCCTCCCTCCCCTCCTCCCTCAATCTCTCTCCCTCCTCCCTCCTCCCCTCCTCCCCTCCTCCCACCCTCTCCTCCTCCTCCCTCCCTCCCTCCTCTCCTCCTCACCCCCTCCCTCCTCCTCCCCCCCCCCTCCTCCCTCCTCCTCCTCCCTCATCTCCCCCCCCCTCCTCTCCCCCCTCCCCCCACCTCCTCCCCCCTCCTCCCTCCCCCCTCCCCCCTCCTCCCACCCTCTCCTCTCCCCCCTCCCCTCCTCCCTCCTCCCCTCCCCCCTCCCTCCTCCTCCCCTCCCCCCTCCCTCCTCCTCCTCCCTCCTCCTCCCCCTCTCCCTCCTCCCTCCCTCCCCCCTCCTCCCTCCCTCCCTCCCTCCTCCCCCCTCCTCCCTCCTCCCCTCCCCCCTCCCCCTCCTCCCTCCCTCCCTCCCTCCTCCCCCCTCCTCCCTCCTCCCTCCCCCTCCCCCTCCTCCCTCCCTCCCCCTCCTCCCTCCTCTCTCTCTCCAGGGTGTTCACAGTGACAGCAGTGGCCCAGCTGTGTGTGTTGGGTACTATGTGGATATTTGGAATGTTCCAATTCCAAGAGGAGGGGACAGTGGTCATGACATATCTCTTCACCATCCTCAACTCTCTACAGGGAGCTCTGCTGTTCATCATGCACTGCCTACTGAACAAAACGGTAAGGTGTGTGTGTGTGTGTGTGTGTGTGTGTGTGTGTTTAACACTGTGCTTTGCTGCCCCCATCAGGTGAGAGAGGAGTATTGCACGCTCCTGTCCTGTATCTGCACACCACAGAAGAAGAGATACTCAGAATTCAGCATAACCAATCCTTCCTCCAGCCACTCCCAGGTACACACACACACAAACACAAACAGAGAGAGAGAGAGACCACTTTCAGTAGGTTAACCTCTGTCCTTGTACCATTGTGTGTCCTAGGGGTCAGGGAGTGCCCGGGGAGTCGCAGATATGATGACATCACCAATCCCCCACAATGCACCTCTTTACTCCCCCTCCCTTTCCAGGCCTGGTCAGTAGAAAATGTGCCCTACTAGCCCGGCTGGTTAGTAAAAATTTGCCCTATCTAGAACCTAAAAGGGTTCTTCGGCTGTCCCCATAGGAGAACCCTTTGAATAACCCTTTTTTTGTTCCAGGTAGAACCTTTTTGGGTTCCATCTTGATCCCTTTCCACTGAGGGTTCTACCTGGAACCAAAAAGGGTTCTACCTGAAACCAAAAAGGTGCTTCTGTGGGGACAGCCGAAGAACCCTTTTGGAACCCTTTTTTCTAAGAGTGTAGCAGCCCGACTGGTCATACCCCACTTGATGTTAACCACTGTCTTATCAAGCGTTATGTTATCAGAAGTTATATGATCTTCATGTCATCCAATAGGAATCCATATGATCTTTGTCATCCAATAGGAATCCATATTCTCTTTACGTCATCCAATAGGATAAGAGGGAGTAGGAAGTGACAATGATGCAACTTTTTCACAGTCGTTCCATTTTCACCAACATTACATTTACATTTCAGTCACTAAGCAGACGCTCCTATCCAGAGCAGCTTACAGACAGAAAATAAAGAAGGTCCTATGATCTCTGTCATCCAATCAGAAGTTATGTGATCTTTATGTCATCCAATCAGAAGTTATATCATCTTTATGTCATTTTTACAGCCACAAAAGAAAGGTACTATTTTACACCAACTCATCAAATAGACAGATGAAACCATAATCATGAACATAAGCTTTCTTCTTTTACATTTATGTGATAGATTTATAGTCATATTTATTACCAAGAGCACAAGATATGGTGACTTTTCTACACAAATAAATCCAGAGGGATTTAGAAAAAAGTCAGATTATGTGAAGATATGTGTTAGTTGTGACCTAATGGAATGTTATACTGTAACTGTTATACAGTCATTAACACTTCATAATAACTTTCAAGAATAAGTCTTTTTAGCTCAGCTCTGTAGCTCAGCTGGTAGAGCACGGCGCTTGTAACGCCAAGGTAGTGGGTTCGATCCCCGGGACCACCCATACACAAAAATGTATGCACACATGACTGTAAGTCGCTTTGGATAAAAGCGTCTGCTAAATGGCATATTATTATATTATTATAAATGATGATACATATTTATAAATACTTATAATTATTATTTCAAATGTTGTTTAAATGCTAATGGAATGGAAGGCTTGTAATGCTTACACATTCTTATAAATGTTTATAAATGCTTACAAATATGTATTTTTTTATAGTTCATAAATCGCTTGTTAAAATGCTTATTCATTATAGTTACTGTGAAGTGTTACCATAGCAACCTCTATCAGGGGTTTCATGCACCCCAAAAATCTGAGGAGGCACAAAGTATGAGAGAATGGTCTGGAGGGGGCTGGTTGGATAATTCTGCATTTTTCAAACACCTGAAACAGCTTTTTCCTGCAATCTAGAGCCATAATCATCATGCTTGATTCTATGTAAAAAAAAATATATGTCTATTTTTCTTCATATCTAAGTTTACCTCTTCAGCTGTCTGCATCCTCCTGACTGGTGCTTATTTTTAAAGAAACTAAATATGCTTCTCTGTATCTCTGCTAAAATCTGGGTAAAAGATTGAAAGGAATGTGAGTCTTATTCAGTACATTTAGTTATTGCTTGTTTTTCTATAGTCTACCAACCTTGGCAGCAGACATGCCAGCTAAGACAATTAGACAAGCTAGCTACTCTAACTCGATTGATAGCCTGAAATGGCTTCTTGGTAGCTAGTTATGAGGTTGGGAGATTGGGAACATATCTGGGCTAAAGCCAACTTCATGGAATTGCTAAGTGGCTAGTAGTATTACAGATGTATTTTATCTGTATATATACAGTACCAGTCAAAGGGTGTGCAAAAGCTGTCATCAAGGCAAAGGGTGGCTATTTGAAGAATCTTAAATATAAAATATATTTTGATTTGTTTAACACTTTTTTGGTTACTACATGATTCCATATGTGTTATTTCATAGTTTTGATGTCTTCACTATTATTCTACAATGTTTTATTTTTATTTTTTAAAGATAAAATAAATGAAAAGTTTAAATAAACTGCAGTTTTCCTGGACACAGATTAAGCCTAGTCCGGGAAAATGCTTTTCAGTCCAGGATTAAACTTAATCTGGGTCTGGGAAACCGCAGCTAAAAGTTTGTTGGACAAAATGAGTGATTTGTTGTCACTCGTGGCTCTGTCTTAAAGGTTTGTCTATTTCTGACCCGGGTCCAGCGACTATGAACCCAACACCTTAGTTGTTATGCCAAGAGATCCGAACCGCCTGACGAGGTCGCTAGGTGTTGGGTGAAGGTCGCTACAATAGATAATACAATAATATTATGAATAAAGTACTGTGCAGTTCAGTCATGGTAGAGGTTGTCTTTAGCCACAGATCTAGGATCAGTTTACCCACCCCAAAACCTAACTTCAAGGGGCAATCCGGGATTGGTAAATCTATTTTATATTTGTAAACTTTAAATAGGGATTTATAGCCATTGATTCTTGATTAATATTAATTTTAAATGCCTAATATGTTTAGTTGAACTGACGTACCCCATCAGAGCCCAAAATATAAGCTTGTGTTAATCCATTGTTTGTAAATAATGTCACATGGTTAAAAACTATAATTTTGATCTCATGGATGTTCTGTCCTTGCATCCATAGCGCCGTCTATAATTTGAAAGTGGTCACATTTCTCCAGCCCCGTCCCTCAGCTGATAACCAAAACAAGTGTCTGCATTCAATATTTTATGTATTTCTATTCTATTCTGTTGCAGTTTTACTTCAACAATCAGTTTGCTTTAGTTTATTTAAAAAATGACTTTGTATTAAATGAAGAAGAATTTTAAGCAATTATATATATTTTTAGAATGTACGATTGTTATGTCCTTCTATGAGCAGAGTTCTGAATGTAAGCACTTAGTGTTGTACTTGACTGTGTTCTCTGTAGCAGCTGTGTGTGTGTGGGTCTGCTTCGGTACATCTGTCATTTTAGCCACAATTAAATTATTGTTACAAAGAACCTACTGTAGATGTCTTCTTGCCACACACACACAGAGACACACACACAGACACACACACACACACACACACACACACACACACATAAACATACACACACACACACACACATACATAAACACACAAATTTGTCTTACTATCCTTGTGGGGACAATTGATTCCCATTCAAAATTATATTTTCCTTAACCTAATCCTAAACTTACCCCAAAACCCTAACCTCAAAACTAAACCTAACTCCTAACCCTAAATCTCTTACCTGAATTCTAACCCTAATTCTAACCCTAATTCTAACCCTAATTGTAACGCTAATTCTAACCCTAATTCTAACCCTAATTCTAACCCTAAATCTAAAAAAGCCTTTTTCCTTGTGTGTTCCGGCGAAATGTCCCCACTTGTCAGAATTGTCCTTGTTTTACTATCCTTGTGAAGACTACTGAGGGGTGTCCTACAGTGAGGGAAAAAAGTATTTGATCCCCTGCTGATTTTGTACGTTTGCCCACTGACAAAGACATGATCAGTATATCATTTTAATGGTAGGTTTATTTGAACAGTGAGAGACAGAATAACAACAACAAAATGCAGAAAAACGCATGTCAAAAATGTTATAAATTGATTTGCATTTTAATGAGGTAAATAAGTATTTGACCCCCTCTCAATCAGAAAGATTTCTGGCTCCCAGGTGTCTTTTATACAGGTAACGAGCTGAGATGTCGCGGTTTCGGCCGAGGCTGCCTCTCTTCCTTGCTCGGGCAGGCTTCGGCGTTCGTTGTCTCCGGAATACTAGCTGCCACCGTTGTATGTTTCTATGTTCGTTTGGTCTTGTCTGGAATTGTACACCTGTTGTCGTTTAGTGTCATTAGTGTCCTATAAGTTCTCGTTGTGTTTGTCAGGTGTTGTGTGTGATTGTTTTCGATGTCGTGTATTTGCTCTACAGTATACCGTTTGCTCTTTGTAGCTTTTCTCCTCTGTTAAGGAGAATATGCTCGCACATGTTTAGTGCGCCCCTTTTGTTTTACGCCTGCGTGCGGAGTTTCTCGCCTCAGGGCTTTTGTCTCGTGTATTAGTTTGTGCCTTCACTAAAGTCTTTTGGACTTATTTTCTGCGTCCTGCGCCTGATTCCAACACCACACCCACCTACAGCAAACACTGACAGAATCACACACCATTCTGAATGGAATCAGCAGGAGCCGCAGCAGCACCGGAGACGTTGGAGGATCGGGTCCGGGAGCAGAATGACCAGATCCTGCGGATCGGGACCGCCCTGCAGGATGTGATCAACACACTCCAACGCTGGGAGACCCGAGGGACACCCCCAACGCCACCTTCCCTGCCATCACCATCAGCAAGTCAGCCCATTCCCGCTCCGGAACCCAGAGGAATTCGACTCTCGCTCCCGAGGGCCTACGATGGGACCGCTGCCGGGTGTCAGGGCTTCCTTCTCCAGGTGGAGCTTTACCTGGCCACCATGCACCCGGCGCCCTCGGGACACGAGGCGTGTCCGCCCCTTATCTCCTGCCTTTCCGGCAAGGCGTTAGAATGGGCCAACGCCGAGTGAGGAGGATAGACGCTACCACCATCACATACGCTGAGTTCTCCCGCCGCTTCAGGGCGGTGTTTGACCATCCACCGGAGGGAAAGCGGCGGGGGAGCGTCTGTTCTGCCTCCGGCAGGGAAGAGGAGTGCCCAGGAGTTCGCGTTGGAATTCCGTACTCTAGCGGCGGATGCAGGGTGGAATGAGCGGGCCCTCATCGATCCCTACCGCTGTAGTCTACGTGAGGGCGTCCGTCGGGAGCTGGCCTGTCGGGACACCAGCCTCTCTTTCGACCAGTTAGTCGACATGTCCATCAGGCTGGACACCCTGCTGGCTACCCGTGGACGTCCCGAGAGGTCCGTCCATTTCACCCTCCAGCGCCTCCGAGCCGAGCCCCATGGAGCTTGGGGCGCTGGCGCTAGAGAGAGAGGAGGGGTCGGAGTACGGGGGTGTCCATCTCCTGCACCAACTGTGGTCGGGAGGACACACCGCGGCTAGGTGCTGGGGATGGCCTCCTAGGGGAGAAGACGACAGGCCCCGCACTGGGGAGTCCTTCCAGGTGAGTGGCGCCCCACTCACCCAGAGCTCTCTGTTGCGCACTTCTGTATACCTGTGCGTTTTCCACAGGTAGCACCTCATTCCCAGCATAAGGCGCTGGTAGATTCAGGCGCGGCTGGGAATTTTGTGGATAGGACATTTTGTTTAGATTTAGGGATTCCCCTTCTTCCTGTTGACGTCCCCTTCCCCGTTCATGCCCTAGATAGCCGTCCGTTGGGATCGGACTTGATCAGGGAGGTCACGGCGCCACTTAGGATGTGTGTGCAGGGGGGTCATCAGGAGATGATCCAGCTATTTCTGATCGACTCGCCTGTGTATCCGGTGGTGCTGGGCATGCCCTGGTTGAGTACCCATAACCCGTCTATTTCGTGGCAGGAGAGGGCTCTGATGGAGTGGTCTGACCAGTGTGTGGGTCGATGTTTGCGTTTCCGTAGGGGCTACCTCGGTGGAGAGTCCAAACCAGGTGCCCGCATTGCACGTTCCCCCTGAGTATGGGGATTTGGCTATTGTGTTCTGTAAGTCGAGGCGACGCAGTTGCCTCCCCATAGGCAGGGGAGATTGTGCGATAGACCTCAGGCAGGAGCTGCGCTCCCACGGAGCCATGTGTATCCTCTGTCTCAGGAGGAGAAGAGAGCTATGGAGACTTACATAGACGAATATCTGAGACAAGGATACATACGGCCCTCCACTTCCCCTGCGTCCTCGAGTTTCTTTTTTTTGAAGAAAAAGGATGGTGGGTTACGCCCGTGCATTGATTACCGTAGTCTCAATCAGATCACGGTGAAGTACAGTTATCCACTCCCGCTGATTGCGACCATGACGGAGTCATTGCACGGGGCGCGTTTCTTCACTAAATTAGATCTCAGGAGCGCGTACAACTTGGTGCGCATTAGGGGCGATGAATGGAAGGCAGCCTTTAGTACCACCTCGGGCCATTACGAGTATCTTGTCATGCCATACGGGTTGATGACGCTCCTTCAGTTTTCCAATCATTCGTGGATGAGATATTCAGGGACTTGCAGGGGCAGGGGGTGGTGGTGTACATAGATGACATTCTCGTGTACTCGTCTGCCGAGTCGAGCATGTGGCTCTGGTGCGCGAGTGTTGCGGAGGCTGTTGGAGCACGACCTGTATGTCAAGGCAGAGAAGTGTCTGTTTTTCCAGGAGTCGGTCTCCTTTTTGGGTTATCAGTTGTTCGTCAGGGGTGAAGATGGAGGTAGACCGGGTGTCAGCCGTGTGTAATTGGCAAACGCCAACCACTGTGAAGGAGGTGCAGCAGTTTTTGGGGTTTGCGAATTACTACCGGAGGTTTATCCGGGGTTTTGGACAGGTGGCAGCTCCCGTAACGTCTCTTTTGAAGGGGGGTCCGGTGCGTTTGCAGTGGTAGGCCGAGGCGGACAGGGCGTTTGGGAGGCTGAAGGACCTGTTTACCTCGGCTCCGGTGCTGGCGCATCCGGATCCCTCTTTACCATTTCAGGTGGAGGTGGGCGCGTCAGAGGGCGGTATAGAGCCGTGCTTTTATAGCGGTCCGGCACGCCCCCTAAACTCCGCCCCCTGTGCCTTTTATTCCAGAAGCTCAGTCGGCGGAGCGAAATTATGACGTAGGGGACAGGGAGCTGTTAGCCGTGGTACAGGCCCTAAAGGTGTGGAGGCACTGGCGAGGGCTCAACACCCTTTCCTCATTTTGACGGACCACGTAACCTGGGTACATCCGGGCAGCTAGGGAGACTGAACCCTCGCCAGGCGCGGTGGAATATGTTTTTGACCGGTTCGTATTTAAGATCACGTACATCCCT
This sequence comes from Coregonus clupeaformis, assembly GCF_020615455.1. Taxonomy (NCBI): domain Eukaryota; kingdom Metazoa; phylum Chordata; class Actinopteri; order Salmoniformes; family Salmonidae; genus Coregonus; species Coregonus clupeaformis. The sequence continues at coordinate 576,878 of NW_025533593.1, forward strand.
GGGTCACAGAGCGGTAAGGCAGACCGCACTGTCTCGGTGGTATGACACGGAGGAGAGGTCCGTGGAGCCCACTCCCCATACTGCCGGAGTCTTGTCTGGTGGCACCGGTAGTGTGGGAGTCGATGCTGAACTCGGCGGGCGTTGCGCACCCGACCCTAGTCCACCTCAATGCCCGGAGGGTCGGAATGCGTTCCGCTCGAGGTTGGGATCGATTGATCTATTAGGCTCACCACGTCACCCTCCTCTGGACATCCTGGTATCGGCCGGACAGTGCACTGCCTTAGTGCTAAGTACTGGTGGCCCACGTTGGCGAGGGATGTGAGGGTTTATGTCTCCTCCTGCTCGGTGTGCGCCCAGTGTAAGGCGCCTAGACATCTGCCTAGGGTAAGATTACTACCCTGCCCGTTCCACAACGACCATGGTCTCACCTCTCGGTGGATTTCATCACTGACCTTCCTCCCTCACAGGGAATACTACTATACTGGTGCGTTGTGGACCGGTTCTCTAAGGCCTGTCGTTTTGCTCCCTATGCCGGGCCTTCCTACTGCCTACAGACCGCGAGCGCTATTCACCCATGTATTCCGGCACTACGGGGTACCGAGGATATTGTGTCTGATCGAGGTCCCCAATTTACCTCCAGAGTCTGGAGAGCCTTTATGGAGCGGTTGGGGGTCTCGGTGAGCCTCACCTCGGGTTACCATCCGGAGAGTAATGGGCAGGTGGAACGGTGAACCAGGATGTGGGTAGGTTTCTTAGATCATACTGCCAGGACCGGCCGGAGGAGTGGGCGCGGTACGTTCCCTGGGCAGAAATGGCCCAGAATTCCCTACGCCATTCCTCCACTAACCTAACCCCTTTCCAATGTGTGTTAGGTTACCAGCCCGTTCTGGCACCTTGGCAGCAGAGCCAGATCGAGGCTCCTGCGGTGGATGAGTGGGTGCGGGCTCGGAGGAGGCGTGGAACGCTGCACCGTCCACCTGCAGCGGGCCCTCCGTCGTCAAAAGGCGGCGCCGATCTCCACCGCAGTGAGGGACCGGTGTACGCACCTGGTGATCGAGTCTGGCTCTCTACCAGAAACCTGCCCCTCCGCCTGCCCTGTCGGAAACTGGGTCGGCGGTTTGTGGGACCGTTTAAAGTCCTGAGAAGATTGAGCCGAGGTGTTTTGCAGATTACAACTACCTGTTGAGTATAAAAGTATTAACCCCTGCGTTCCATGTGTCTCTTCTCAGGCCGGTGGTAGCTGGCCCACTCCAAGAAAATGAGATCAGGGAGACTCCTCCGCCCCCATTGGACATCGAGGGGCACCGGCGTACTCCGTGCGGTCCATCTTGGATTTGAGGCGTCGGATGGGGTCTCAATATCTGGTGGAGTGGAGAGTGCGGCCCGGAGGAAAGCGGTGCTGGGTGCCGAGGAGAGACATTTTGGACCCGTCTCTCCTGACGGAATTCCATCGTAGTCACCCGACGCGCCCTGCTCCGCGTCCTCTGGTCGTCCCCGAGGCCGGAGTCGGCGCACGTCTGGGCCGCCGCGTCAAGGGGAGTACTGTTCGCGGTTTCGGCCGAGGCTGCCTCTCTTCCTTGCTCGGGCAGGCTTCGGCGTTCGTCGTCTCGGAATACTAGCTGCCACCGTTGTATGTTTCTATGTTCGTTTGGTCTTGTCTGGAATTGTACACCTGTTGTCGTTTAGTGTCATTAGTGTCCTATAAGTTCTCGTTGTGTTTGTCAGGTGTTGTGTGTGATTGTTTTCGATGTCGTGTATTTGCTCTACAGTATACCGTTTACTCTTTATAGCTTTTTCTCCTCTGTTAAGGAGAATATACCTAGCACATGTTTAGTGCGCCCTTTTTGTTTTACGCCTGCGTGCGGAGTTTCTCGCCTCAGGGCTTTTGTCTCGTGTATTAGTTTGTGCCTTCACTAAAGTCTTTTGGACTTATTTTCTGCGTCCTGCGCCTGATTCCAACACCACACCCACCTACAGCAAACACTGACATGAGATTAGGAGCACACTCTTAAAGGGAGTGCTCTAATCTCAGTTTGTTACCTGTATAAAAGACACCTGTCCACAGAAGCAATCAATCAATCAGATTCCAAACTCTCCACCATGGCCAAGACCAAAGAGCTCTCCAAGGATGTCAGGGGCGATTGTAGACCTACACAAGGCTGGAATGGGCTGCAAGACCATTGCCAAGCAGCTTGGTGAGAAGGTGACAACAGTTGGTGCGATTATTCGCCAAATGGAAGAAACACAAAAGACCTGTCAATCTCCCTCGGCCTGGGGCTCCATGCAAGATCTCACCTCGTGGAGTTGCAATAATCATGAGAACGGTGAGGAATCAGCCCAGAACTACTCAAGGGAGGATCTTGTCCAATGATCTCAAGGCAGCTGGGACCATAGTCACCAAGAAAACAATTGGTAACACACTACGCCGTGATGGACTGAAATCCTGCAGCACCCGCAAGGTCCCCTGCTCAAGAAAGCACATATACAGGCCCGTCTGAAGTTTGCCAATTATCATCTGAATGATTCAGAGGAGAACTGGGTGAAAGTGTTGAGGTCAGGTGAGACCAAAATCGAGCTCTTTGGCATCAGCTCAGCTGCGCCGTGTTTGGAGGAGGAGGAATGCTGCCTATGACCCCAAGAACACCATCCCCACCGTCAAACATGGAGGTGGAAACATTATGCTTTGGGGGTGTTTTTCTGCTAAGGGGACAGGACAACTTCACCGCATCAAAGGGCGATGGGCGGGGCCATGTACCGTCAAATCTTGGGTGAGTACCTCCTTCCCTCAGCCAGGGCATTGAAAATGGGTCGTGGATGGGTATTCCAGCATGACAATGACCCAAAAACACACGGCCAAGGCAACAAAGGAGTGGCTCAGAAGAAGCACATTAAGGTCCTGGAGTGGCCTTGCCAGTCTCCAGACCTTAATCCCATAGAAAAATCTTTGGAGGGAGCTGAAGGTTCGAGTTGCCAAGCGTCAGCCTCGAAACCTTAATGACTTGGAGAAGATCTGCAAGAGGAGTGGGACAAAATCCCTCCTGAGATGTGTGCAAACCTGGTGGCCAACTACAAGAAGCGTCTGATCTCTGTGATTGCCAACAAGGGTTTTGCCACCAAGTACTAAGTCATGTTTTGCAGAGGGGTCAAATACTTATTTCCCTCATTAAAATGCAAATCAATATATAACATTTTTGACATTCGTTTTTCTGGATTTTGTTGTTGTTATTCTGTCTCTCTCTGTTCAAATAAACCTACCATTAAAATTATAGACTGATCATGTCTTTGTCAGTGGGCAAACGTACAAAATCAGCAGGGGATCAAATACTTTTTTCCCTCACTGTACATACCTGGTTTGAGGAGTTAGCGAGGTAACTTTGGCCAACTCTGAGTTCAACTCGGGATAACCGGTCATACGAAAGTGGCTCACCTTTTAGCCAGGTAAATTTCAATGGCAACGAATCCTTCAGAACTAACCTGCTTCCGGGCTAGGCTAACTCATGGCTAACTACACTTACCCTGAATGAAATGACTGAGCCTTGGGTTGAGGACCAATGAAATCAGATTCCCTCATTCTTGCGTCATCATCCCCTTCAAACACATGGTTTCCATGTGTTTGATGCCATTCCATTACTCGTTCCAGCCATTATTATAGCCGTCCTCCCCTCAGCAGCCTCCACTGCTCTCCTTCACCCTCTCTCTCTCTTTTCCCCACCTCTACTCCACCCTTTCTCTCTACCTTCTCTCTCTCTCTCTCCCTCCCCACCTCTCCACCCACCCTCTTTCTTTCAATTCAATTTCAATTCAATTTAAGGGCTATATTGGCATAGGGAAACGTGTGTTAACATTGCCAAAGCAAGGAAGTAGATAGTAAACAAAAAGTGAAATAAACAATAAATATTAACAGTAAACATTACACTCAGAAGTTTCAAAAGAATAAAGACATTTCCAAATATCATATTATGTATATATACAGTGTTGTAACAATGTGCACTCTCCCTCTCGTTCTCTCTCCATAACCTATAGTTGCAAACGTAGCCGTGGGAATTACGGGCGCTGAAGGTGCTGCGCACCCCCTGGTGGTCAATGGTAAAACTGCAGTAATGTGTGTTTCAATAAAAAAACGATTAAACAATGTTTCTGTTGCGTTATTGATATAAATGATAATGGGATTTGGGTGGGGAAAGAAAAAAAAACATGGGATATTTATATATGGAGCCCATTCGCATGGAAGCTCTCAGCTCTGTTTTGGAAGAGTGCGCTCTTAACTATTCAGTTGTGGGGGGGGTTGGAGTCGGACACACGCTCTGCTATATGATAGACAGTTTGGTTTTTGTTAAGTCGGGTCTCCCTATCTCCCTCTCTATCCCTCTCCCTCTCTCTCCCCCTTGTGGTGGATATCAAGTGATCTGGGGCAGTGCTCGCAATAGTTTTCCACTTCTATTTTCTATTGGTTTACAATTCTAAACTTGGCGAAAAGGGAACATGGCATTATCTCGCCCTCAGCTCGCAGGCGTGCTCCTGCCCATGTCAAACATGTAGGTGTACTAGCCCTTTAATCTAGTAAAGCAACACAGTGCTGGGTGCAGCCCCAGAAGTGGTGCTTTCCACTGGCTGGTATTGGATCAAGGTGGGCGCTTTTCTCCACGATGGATCGCACAGCTGTCCATTTGTGCTCAGTTTTAATAAGCACAATCTTAGTTACAACACCCCTCTCATTATCTCTCTCTCTCTCACACACACACACACATTGTAATTATGCAGTACAAATAAATGTGCGCTCTGTTCACAACCGTATGTATTCCTAGGCAGTTTGGGTGTTTCAAGTTTTGGGAAGCTTACATTTTATCCTACCATTTCTACCGATCTACGTACCAGTTATGATTTTCATATGCGCATTTTCGTGGAACAGTTTCCTTTCAATAATAACGTGTTCATTTCGCAAAATCACTGTCACGTGATTGAAATACAAATCGGAATTTAAATGATTAATAGAAGAGCACAGACCCTCCCATATGGACACATTGACTCACCATGAGCCATTGGCCAACCTGGTCTCAGAGCATTTCGTATTATTCTGTATGTAACTCTGTAACACTCCCGTTTACATTTTTAGTAATTTAGCAGGCGCTCTTATCCAGTCGCATACATTATTTATTTATTTTTCATACTGCCCCCGTGGGAATCGGAACCCCACAACCCTGGCGTTGCAAACACCATGCTCTACCAAATGAGCTAGATCCCTCCCCTACCCTGGGCCGAGCTGGGCCAATTGTGTGCCGCCCCATGGGTCTCGGCCGGCTACGACAGAGCCTGGATTCGAACCAGGATCTCTAGTGGCACAGAGATCTAGCCTTAGACCACTGCGCCACTCACCTAGTATGATATTTTTAAGTTTGTGGATGTCCATCACCCATTTCGTATGATATGTTACGAACTACAATTCGTATTATATGTTCGAATTTGAAAACATATAATATGTTAAGTATTTGCAAAATGTACTATATGTTGTGAATTTGCAAAAGCGATGATATGTTACAAATTCTAGCTATGTGGCTGGGTGGCTAACATTAGCAAGCTGGCTAACATTAGCTGAGGCTGGGGGTTGGGGTTAAGTTAAGTTTGGGAGTTAGGTTAAAGAGTTAAGGTTAGGTTGGGAGAAGGGTTAGCTAAAAGGGTTAAGGTTATGATTGGGAGAAGGATTAGCTAAAAGGGTTAAGGTTAGGGTTAGGGAAGGATTAGCTAAAGGGTTAAGGTTAGGGTTGGATTAGCTAAAAGCGTTAAGGTTATGATTAGGAGAAGGATTAGCTAAAGGGTTAAGGTTAGGGTTGGGGGAGGGATTAGCTAAAGGGTTAAGGTTAGGGTTAGGGGAAGGGATTAGCTAAAAGGGTTAATGTTAGGGTTAGGATTAGCTAAATGGTTAAGGTTAGGTTAGGGGAAGGGTTAGCTAACATGCTAAGTAGTTGCAAAGTAGCTAAAAAGGAGTAAGTAGTTAAAAAGTTGCTAATTAGCTAAAATGCTAAAGTTGTCCATGATGAATTCGAACTCGCAACCTTTGGGTTATATACCCACCTGTCCACCTAACCAACCACCCTATTAAGTATCCATCTGTTTTATGTAAGCAAACCAAATGTAACATATCATACTAATTTCAGTGTGCGGATTTACATTGACTATGTTACGTCTAGTCCATGATACCAGGCTGCATTGGCGGCTAAAGAAGTGAGTGCATGGAACTGAGAGATAGCCTAGGCCAACATAGCAGTGGGCTTAAAACTTCCATCATCAAGTAAAAATACATAAAACCGACAAATAAAAACAGTAGAAAATATCCAGATGAAAATGCAGGTTCATTCAATCACATTCATCTCTCTACTCCACCTGTCTGCCTCCCTTTCTATCTGTCTTGGCTTGAGCTATTGCTAGTGAAGTGCAACATTGTATCAAATCAATCAACTGGGTCCAAAATGCATAAATAATGGTATGAAATAAACCAAAACTTGTTTCTCACAAGTGTAGCAGGTTGTGAATTCTGCAAACAACGTTTCCACTCCGAGAATGAGAACGGTAAGTGACTGTAGGCTTAATCAATCCATGCATTAACATAAATTAATGTAACCAAATTATGGTATTAATGGTACATTTACTACTGGTGAAATGTGTAATGGGAGAATTGATTAAAAAAATCAACAATCAAAGGGAAACACGCTTGTGATTTTAAACAATCCACAACTTTAACAGTTTAAAAGGAGCTAATGATCCTCTGTGGCTAAGGCATGCTGTCTGGTGAAGTTTAATTATTTTATTTATTTCTGTATAGACAGGAGTAATTATACAATTTTGGCAAATGTATTTTTAATTTACTTTAGGCTGCAGTGACTACTGTTATCGAATATTGTCCTATGCTTGGGCTACTCATCACATTAGGAGTTGTATTTTATTGTTAGCCTGCAAATGCTTTATTATAAAGAGGTTGGGAGAGAGGAGGGGAGAGAGAGTCAGAGAGAGAGAGAAACACTCAGCACCCCCTACAGAACATCTTCCTGCGGCTTGTGGTTGCACAACTGTTCCACCGCCAGCGATCAACTTTACATTTCGAAATAACTGAACTGAATTGTGCTGGCAGAAGAGTGCGTGACTGATACCCTTGCCACAACTCTCTGGTACCGTCGACCAATAGCGAACGGGCTCAGTTTGACTGGCAGCTACCGGAGCCAATTATGGGCTCGGATGGCCCGATGCCCGTGACGTTTGGGCCGGGTTTATTTTGGGGATTTGCTGAAAGAGTGAGAGAAGAGATAGAGAGAGATACCTGTGTTATCCGCGGCTGAACTTTGTAAAGATTTTAGTTTTTCACTTTGGTGTTTTATTGATCTATTGCGTTACTTTCTTACATTCATGGGTTACTTTCTGTTGGTTGTAGTTATGCGATAGGCTGACTGTACATCAACAGTGAAGTTTAGCTTGCTGTTTCTAGCTCCAGTTAAACGAAATAAGCAACAGCAACCTAGGGGTACCGGTGGAGTAGTCGGGTGCTTAGCCGAGAAGTGCTCTTATCGTGGCCGCCGACACACAGAGTCCGCTATCTGCAACGGATACGTAGCACCCTGAACAGGGGTTGAACACATCACGTAGCCGGTCAAACTATCATACAGGTGAGCACCACTATTCATAAACATTGGGGGTAGCGCCAAATTCATGATATTAATAATAAACATTTACATTTGGATATTGTCTTTTAACAATTACATGTATATACCATTTAGAGCAAGGGATAACTCCTGAGTGGCGCAGTGGTAACTGTGTCACTAGAGATCCTGGTTCGAATCCAGGCTCTGTCGCAGCCGGCCGCGACCAGGAGACTCATGGGCGGCGCACAATTGGCCCAGCGTCGTCCAGGGTAGGGGAGGGAATGGCCGGCAGGGATGTAGCTCAGTTGATAGAGCATGGCGTTTGCAACGCCAGGGTTGCGGGTTCGATTCCCACGGGGGGCCAGTATAAAAAAATAAAATAATAATAATGTATTCACTAACTGTAAGTCGCTCTGGATAAGAGCGTCTGCTAAATGACTAAAATGTAAATGTAAAATGGATGGGCAACTTTAATGAGGCAACAAAACATCAGCGGAGAGAACATTTTGACGTTTTAGAGTTAAAGATTTTAAGTTAAAGATTTTGCAATTCTATAACTAATTTCCTGCAATTCTACACATTTTGCCATAGGGTTGATACATGTTTGATGTGTGTGTCTATATGTACGCCTTGGGGAGTGTTATACCCCCAAAATATTGGCATGTTGGAGATGTTGAAGCAAATAAGAAACATTATGGATGTTACATGAAGTGGACAAGGTTCTTGGGGAGACTGAACTTAACCCTGAAAAAAGAATACTGACAATGGAAAAGAAAGCAGTTGTAACCAGATTAAAAACTTGCTGGAAGTTGCTTTACAGAGAAAGTTTCAAGATTAACCAGTGTAAGGCGTTGACTAACTGTGGTTGTACATTGACTAACTGTGGTTGACTTTCCCTCAGAATCTCTTGGATATGATGGAAATCAGTATGTTGACTTCATTGTTTAAAAAAAAATTCCTCAATACATTTCAATGTGTGTTTTGCTAACTTCCTAGGCAATAATATATGTATTTTACATTTGTCATATACAATGAATTCATTCAGTCATAGATAGTTATTGTGTGTAGTTATAGTGTACTACTTTTGCCCAGGGCCTAGGAACCCTATTCCTATGTGGTGCACTACTTTTGACCAGGGCCCATGACTTTCTCTTTATAGTGCAATATAATGAAGGATGTAGTGTATTACCTAATAATCCTCTGTTGACCAGGTAATATAATGAAGGATGTAGTGTATTACCTAATAATCCTCTGTTGACCAGGGTAATATAATGAAGGATGTAGTGTATTACCTAATAATCCTCTGTTGACCAGGGTAATATAATGAAGGATGTAGTGTATTACCTAATAATCCTCTGTTGACCAGGGTAATATAATGAGGATTAGTGTATTACCTAATAATCCTCTGTTGTTGTTCTCCTCTCTCCTCCACCTTCCTCCTTACTTCCTCCTTGTTGTATCTCCATCTCTCCCCTCTCTGTTCTTCGTCCCACACTTTCCCCTCACATTCCTCCTCCTCTTCTATGCCTCCCTCCCCTCTCTCCTCTTCCCCTCCCCTTCCTCCTCTCTTCTCGCCTCCCCTCCCCCTCTCTCCTCCTCCCCTCACATTCCTCCTCTCTTCTCGCCTCCCCTCCCCTCTCTCCTCTTCCCCTCACCTTCCTCCTCTCTTCTACATTGCTTTTCCCCTCTCTCTCCATCCCTCTCCTCTTCTCAACTCCCCCTGTACCCTTTCTCACCCGCTCCCTTGCTTCCTCCCCCTCTCCATTCCTCCCCTCTCCATATCACCCCCCTCTCCATTTCACCCCCTCTCCATTCCTCCCCCTCTCCATCCTCCCCCTCTCCATTTCTCCCCCCTCTCCATTTCACCCTCTCCTCCCCCTTTCTCCTCCCCTCGCCACTCTCTCACCTCCTCCCTCCCTCCCCTCCTCCCTCCCTCCCTCCCCCTCCCTCCCCTCTCTCTCCTCCCCTCTCCCCCACCTCCTCTCTCCCCTCCCCACCAGTAATAATGCTGCTTGGCAGTGTGTCTGCATCTCTGAGATCCATAGGGGTGGTGCTCAGTTCTGTACCCTGGTCGTGGACCCTGGCGGCTGAGTTAGGACTGTACCTCACCCGGGGATGGAGGTTCCTCTATGTGGCTCTACGAACCGCCAAGAGAGACCTAATGTTAGTGTGGCTGTGAGAGAGAGGGAGGGAGGGAGGAGGAGGGGAGGAAGTGGTTGGAGTGGGATGTCTATCTGTCTGACTTGCTGTCGGTCCTCCTCCTCCCTCCCTCTCCCCCTCTCTCCCTCTCTCCTCTCTCCCCAGCAGGTCTATATGTGCTGCTGCGTGTTATACTGCATCCGGCAGCACCTCCGTAACAACAGTACTGTACCTTCCATGTTTGCCCATACGGTGGCGCTATACCCAGACAAGCCTGCGCTGGTCTGGGAGTCTCCGGAGAGGTATGTTATATTAATTATATCAACAACAAACAAATTATAGTTTTTACTGTAAAAGTGTGAGTCCTGGTGAAATACACTTTAAATACATTGTGATATGATTTACATTTACATTGTTGAATATACACTACCGTTCAAAAGTTTGGGGTCACTTAGAAATGTCCTTGTTTTGAAAGAAAAACAATAGTTTTGTCCATTAAAATAACATCAAATTGATCAGAAATACAGTGTAGACATTGTTAATGTTGTAAATGGCTTTGTAGCTGAATGGCTGATTTTTTTATACAATATCTACATAGGCGTACAGAGGCCCATTGTCGCAACCATCGCCTGTGTTCCAGTGCGCGTTTGTTTGCTATATGCCTTTGTTGTAATGTTTTGGCGCCAAACTGGTGGAGTGTGAAAAAAAGTCAGCAGTGAGGTAGTAAAATAATGCTATTGTTGATATGTTTTTTCATTAATTAGGCTTTTACTTTTGCCGTCTGCTTCCCTAGAAACTCATGGGTAATATACAAAATGAATATATTACACAGATATAAAAAATTAATAATATACGAATACATTCTTTAAACGTTATTCAAGCATAAATTACCAAAGTTAGAATTGATTGCCATAGATTACCTGTTAGTTACTAAAATTACAGAAGATTCCGGGTAGCTTTGGTAAGGTTAGCGGTAGCTTTGCAACCGTATTTTATCACAGTCATTGCAAGTAGGCTATTGGATTGAGTGGGACGTGTAACAGGCCAGCCCTAGCGCAGCTCGGGTGGCTCGGTTTGGAGCCTAAGCGCCAGCTCGGTGTGGCTTCGGTTTGGAGCCTAGCGCAGCTCAGTGTGGCTCGGTTTGGGCCTAGCGCAGCTCAGTGTGGCTGGTTTGGAGCCTGGCGCAGCTCAGTGTGGCTCGGTTTGGAGCCTGGCGCAGCTCAGTGTGGCTCGGTTTGGAGCCTGGCGCAGCTCAGTGTGGCTCGGTTTGGAGCCTAGCGCGCAGCTCGGTGTAGCTCGGTTTGGGCCTACGCGCAGCTCAGTGTGGCTCGGTTTGGAGCCTCGCGCAGCTCAGTGTGGCTCGGTTTGGAGCCTGGCGCAGCTCGGTGTGGCTCGGTTTGGTTTCTGTGAATCAGGCTTATATGTATTGTAGAGAACTCAGGGTGGTGGCCTTGACTGGAACTCCATGGTTCCAGTGACTGTCCACCCAACACTTTAGCCATTGACGTCAAGTGATCTGAACCCCCTTGGCGAGGTTGCTGGGTGATGGCCTTAAGGTTCGCTACAGTCTTTTTATATTTGTGAAATAAAAACATTTCTTCCTTCAGGTGTGGACCTTCAGGAGCTGGCAGGGCGATGCCACCAGGTTGCCCATTGGGCACGGACACAGGAGCTGGGAAGGGGGACGTGGTAGCCCTCTGCCTGGAGAGTCGCCCCCTAGTGGTGGTGCTGTGGATGGGCCCTGGCGCAGGTAGGCTTTGTTTTCATTCATTCCATTTTAAAGTTTATTTAATTTTAATTTACTTTTATTTAATAGTAATTTAATTTGGATTTTAATGTCTCACTTTCTTTTATACATTTATTTATAGAGGTATATCCCATTGAGATCACATATGTATTTTACGAGGGAGAATTCTGTTTTGTTCAGTAAAAGTGTTTTGTTAATGTGATGTTTTGAAAGCGATATTTAAGTAAAGTTTGGTCTGGTTTCATTGGAGGTGGGTGTGGGGCGGCCCTCATCAACTTCAACCTGCGCAGTGATTCGCTGCTTCACTGTGTGGGTGTGTCCAGAGCGAAGGGGTGGTGTTTGGGGTGGAGCTAGCAGAAGGTAAGAAGGGAGAAGAGGAGGATAGGGTTAGGGAGGAGGCAGAAGAGGGTGAGGGAGGAGAGGAGAAGGGACCTAATTGTTCAATTTTGAGAGCAGCTTCTGTCAGTCAAATCTACTTTGGATACTAATGACCAATGTCCTCCCCCTCCCTCCCTCCCCCCCCTCCTCCCTCCCTCCCTCTATATCTGTGTTGGAGGTGTCTTGTTCTCTAGACCAGTCTATGGTACTGTTCAGTACTGGGCTGGTCTGGGTGAGGACCACCCTGCCCTCTCTACCCTCTCAGCCCAAAACCTGGACTCTTTACTGGCCTCCTTTCCCCGGGACCCCCCTCCTGTCACACACGTCAAGGGATTCAATGGTGAGACATTGGCCCCAGGGTGGATGTGTGTGTGGGACTGGTGTGTGTGTGGGACTGGTGTGTGTGTGGGACTGGTGTGTGTGTAGGACTGGTGTGTGTGTAGGACTGGTGTGTGTGTGGGACTGGTGTGTGTGTGGGACTGGTGTGTGTGTAGGACTGGTGTGTGTGTGGGACTGGTGTGTGTGTGGGACTGGTGTGTGTGTGGGACTGGTGTGTGTGTTGGACTGTGTGTGTGTAGGACTGGTGTGTGTGGGACTGGTGTGTGTGTGGGACTGGTGTGTGTGTGGGACTGGTGTGTGTGGGACTGGTGTGTGTGTGGGACTGGTGTGTGTGGGACTGGTGTGTGATAGGATCTTGCAGTACATTTTACAACATGCTCATAGCAACAGAGAACAGCTATAGAGTTACAGTAGCAAGCTCTTGCATGGCATCCTCTACCCCCCCATCACTTTCTCTCTTTGTCTCCCTCTTTCTCTCCCTCTCTCTCTCTCTCTCTCTCTCAATTCAACTCTCTTTTCTCCCTCTCTCTCTCTCTCCCCCTCTCTCTCTCTCTCTCTCCCCCCCTCTCTCTCTCCCCCCTCTCTCTCCCTCTCCCCTCTCTCTCTCTCTCCCTCTCCCCCTCTCTCCCTCTCTCTCCCCTCTCTCTCTCTCGCTCTCTCTGTGTGTTGACTCTATCTCCCCATCATTCCTAAGGTGATGATGATCAAGCCTGTTCATGTTCATTTGCTGACACTCTTACTGTATTCCAACTATCTACAGGGGCCTGTCTGTACAGTGGGGAAAAGGATTTGATCCCCTGCTGATTTAGTACGTTTGCCAACTGACAAAGACATGATCAGTCTATAATTTTAATGGTAGGTTTATTTGAACAGTGAGAGACAGAAAAACAACAAAACAATTCAGAAAAACGCACATAAAAAATGTTATAAATTGATTTGCATTTTAATTAGGGAAATAAGTATTTGACCCCTCTGCAAAACATGACTTAGTACTTGGTGGCAAAACCCTTGTTGGCAACCACAGAGGTCAGAGCGTTTCTTGTAGTTGGCCACCAGGTTTGCACACATCTCAGGAGGGATTTTGTCCCACTCCTCTTTGCAGATCTTCTCCAAGTCATTAAGGTTTCGAGGCTGACGTTTGGCAACTCGAACCTTCAGCTCCCTACACAGATTTTCTATGTGATTAAGGTCTGGAGACTGGCTAGGCCACTCCAGGACCTTAATGTGCTTCTTCTTGAGTCACTCCTTTGTTGCCTTGAACGTGTGTTTTGGGTCATTGTCATGCTGGAATACCCATCCACGACCCATTTTCAATGCCCTGGCTGAGGGAAGGAGGTTCTCACCCAAAATTTGATGGTACATGACCCCGTCCATCGTCCCTTTGATGCGGTGAAGTTGTCCTATCCCCTTAGCAGAAAAAACACCCCCAAAGCATAATGTTTCCACCTCCATATTTGACGGTGGGGATGGTGTTCTTGGGGTCATAGGCAGCATTCCTCCTCCTCCAAACACGGCGAGTTGAGTTGATGCCAAAGAGCTCAATTTTGGTCTCATCTGACCACAACACTTTCACCCAGTTCTCTTCTGAATCATTCAGATGTTCATTGGCAAACTTCAGACGGGCCTGTATATGTGCTTTCTTGAGCAAGGGGACCCTGCGGGCGCTGCAGGATTTCAGTCCTTCACAGCGTAGTGTGTTACCAATTGTTTTCTTGGTGACTATGGTCCCAGCTGCCTTGAGATCATTGATAAGATCCTCCCGTGTAGTTCTGGGCTGATTCCTCACTGTTCTCATGATCATTGCAACTCCACGAGGTGAGATCTTGCATGGAGCCCCAGGCCGAGGGAGATTGACAGTTATTTTGTGTTTCTTCCATTTGCAAATAATCGCACCAACTGTTGTCACCTTCTCACCAAGCTGCTTGACGATGGTCTTGTAGCCCATTCCAGCCTTGTGTAGGTCTACAATCTTGTCCCTGACATCCTCTTTGGTCTTGGCCATGGTGGATAGTTTGGAATCTGATTGATTGATTGCTTCTGTGGACAGGTATCTTTTTATACAGGTAACAAGCTGAGATTAGGAGCACTCCTTTAAGAGCCAGGTCTGCCTCTGTTAAGTATTTATGCATAGTACATTAACTCTACCCACATGTACATATACTCCAACTACTACTGTCGGGTGCCCCCGCACATGACTATGGTACCCCCCTGTATATATATAGCCTCCCCTACTGTCATTTATTCTATTGTATATATAGCCTCCCTACTGTCACTATTTTTACTTCTGCTCTTTTTTTCTCAACACTTTTTTGTTGTTGTTTTTATTCTTACTTTTTTGTTTAAAATAAATGCACTGTTGGTTAAGGGCTGTAGTAAGCATTTCACTGTAATGTCTGCACCTGTTGTATTCGCGCATGTGACCAATAAAATTTGATTTGATTTGATTTGATTTGATTTGATTTTTGATTTATAAAAGACACCTGGGAGCCAGAAATCTTTCTGATTGAGAGGGGGTCAAATTAAATTAAAATTATAGACTGATCATTTCTTTGTCAGTGGGCAAACGTACAAAATCAGCAGGGTATCAAATACTTTTTTCCCTCACTGTATCATGCACATGTTTTGTTCTTCTATCCTCGTAAAATAGATTTTCAAAATGGTATTTCCCCTAACCCACTAACCCTAACCCCCTTACCCTAACCCTAACCCCTAAGCTTAAAATAGCCTTTTTCCTCATGGGGAGGTGGGAAATGTCCCCACAAGGGACAATTTTCCTTGTTTTACTATCCTTGTGAGGACCTTTAGGTCAACACACACACACACACACACACACACATACACTGTGTAGCGTGACAGACCGGGTCTTGACCTTTGACACATACTGGATATATACCTTTCTCTCTCTCTCTCTCTCTCTCTCTCTCTCTCTCTCTCTCTCTCTCTCTCTGCCTCTCTCTCTCTTTCTCTTCCTCTCGCTCTCTCTTTCTCTCTCTCTCTCTCTCTCTCTCTCTCTCTCTCTCTCTCTCTCTCTCTCTCTCTCTCTCTCTCTCTCTCTCTCTCTCTCTCTCTCTCTCTCTCTCTCTCTCTCTCTCTCTCTCTCTCTCTCTCTCTTCTCTACCCATCTCTCCCTCCCAGTTTTCTCTCTCTCTCTCATTCATTCTGTACTGGCCCACACTTGATTGGTATGCAACCTTTACCCCACTTCCCTAGGCCCCTCCCCTTTATGTCTGTCTGTATCAATTTCAATTTAAGGGCTTTATTGGCATGGGAATGTATGTGAACATTGCCAAAGCAAGTGAAGTAGATAGTAAACAAAAGTGAAATAAACAATAAATATTAACAGTAAACATTACACTCAAAGTTCCAAAGAATAAAGACATTTCAAATGTCATATTATGTATATATACAGTGTTGTAACAAAGTACAAAAGGGAAAATAAATAAACATAAATATAGGTTGTATTTACAATGGTGTTTGTTCTTCACTGGTTGCCTTTTCTTGTGGCAACAGGTCACAAATGTTGCAGCTGTGATGGCACACTGTGGTATTTCACCCAGTAGATAAGGAGTTTATCAAAATTGGGTTTGTTTTCGAATTCTTTGTGGATCGCAGGAGGTTAGGAAGTGCAGCTCAGTTTCTACCTCATTTTGTGGGCAGTGTGCACATAGCCTGTCTTCTCTTGAGAGCCAGGTCTGCCTATGGTGGCCTTTCTCAATAGCAAGGCTATGCTCACTGAGTCTGTACATAGTCAAAGCTTTCCTTAAGTTTGGGTCAGTCACAGTGGTCAGGTATTCTGCCACTGTGTACTCTCTGTTTAGGGCCAAATAGCATTCTAGTTTGCTCTGTTTTTGTAAATTCTCTCCAATGTGTCAAGTAATTATCTTTTTGTTCTCATGATTTGGTTGGGTCTAATTGTGTTGCTGTCCTGGGGCTCCGTGGGGTCTATTTCTGTTTGTGAACAGCTTGTCTCTCTCGGTCTCCGCTCTCTCGCTCAACTCTCTCTCCCCTCTGTCTGTATTTCCGTATTTTTCTGCCTGCCTATCCCCCCCCACCCCAAATCTCTTCCTGTATCTCTCTCTCTCCCCTCCCTCTCTCTGTCTGTATTTCTGTATGTTTACCCTAGATGCCCCTCCCTCCCTACACACACAAACACACACATGGGTTCTCAGTGTTTGTATAGTGTTATCTAAAGGACAAACACACACTGACTTCAAACAAGCATTCAGACTGGACCAGTTCTCTCTCTGTGTGTGTGTCTGTGTGTGTGTGTCTGTGTGTGTGTCTGTGTCTGTGTCTGTGTGTGTGTGGGTGTACCCTCTTCACCCTCAGAATATGTCATGTAGTGGGTTTGAGTTCAACACACACACAGAGACACACAGACACACAGAGACAGACACATAGACACAGAGACACACAGAGACACAGAGACACACAGACACACACACAGACACACACACAGACACAGACATACAGACAGACACAGAGACACACAGAGAGACACACAGAGAGACACACAGAGAGACACACAGAGAGACACACACACACAGACACAGACACACAGACAGACACAGACACACAGACAGACACAGACACACACAGACACACACAGAGACACACACACACAGACACACAGACACACAGACAGACAGACACACAGACACACACAGACACACACAGACACACAGACAGACAGACACACAGACAGACAGACACTGAGACACACAGACACACAGAGACACACAGACACACACAGAGACACACAGACATAGAGACACACAGACACAGAGACACACAGACACACACTGAGACACACAGACACACATACACACAGACAGACCCACAGACAGACACAGACAGACAGACAGACAGACAGACAGACAGACACATAGACACCCACAGACACACATACCCACAGACAGACCCACCGACAGACACACCGACAGACACATAGACACAGAGACACACAGACAGACAGACGGACAGACAGACACAGAGACACACAGAACACAGACACTCAGACAGAAACACACAGACACACAGACAGACACATAGACAGACACACAGACACACAGACAGACACACAGACACACAGACAGACACACAGACATAAAGACACACAGACACTCAGACAGAAACACACAGACACACAGACAGACACACAGACAGACACACAGAGACACACAGACAGACAGACACACAGACACAGACACACACAGAGACACAAAGACACAGAGACACACAGACACACACAGACACAGACATACACACAGACATACACGCACACGCAAAACGCACACACACACACAAACACACACACAAACACAAACACACACTGACAATTGGATCTGTGACTACGAATGAATCATTCAATTCAATGATAATGAGTCACTATGACTCATAATGTGATATACTTGTCTGAGTGAGTAAGAGTCTGAAAAGGTAGAATAATAACATGAAAATGTGTGTGTGTGTTAACTTTGTGATTAACATCTTACAACTGCTGTAATAACCATTCCCTCCCTCCCTCCAGATAGACTATTCTATATCTATACCTCTGGTACAACAGGAATGCCTAAGGCTGCTATTGTGGTGCATAGTAGGTGAGTGACACCTAGTGTGTTCTAGTTAGTGTCTTCTAGTGTTCTAGAATGGTGTTAGTGTGTTCTAGTGTGTTCTAGAATGGTGTTAGTGTGTTCTAGTGTGTTCTAGAATGGTGTTAGTGTGTTCTAGTGTGTTCTAGAATGGTGTAAGTGTGTTCTAGTGTGTTCTAGAATGGTGTTAGTGTGTTCTAGAGTGTTCTAGAATGGTGTTAGTGTGTTCTAGAAATGTGTGTAGTTTGTTCTAGAATGGTTCTAGATTGTTCTGTGTGTATGTTATCAGGTACTATCGCATCGCTGCCTTTGGGTTCCATTCCTTCGGCCTGCGTCACGATGACATAATCTACAACTGTTTGCCTCTCTACCACTCCGCTGGTATGTACTCATCATTGTGTGTGTGATAGGATCTTGGAGTATTATTACAACATGCTCATAGCAACAGAGAACAGCTATAGAGTTACAGTAGCAAGCTCTTGCATGTCATCCTCTACCCCCCCCCATCACTATCTGTCTCTGTCTCTGTGTGTGTGTGTGTGTGTGTGTGTGTGTGTGTGTGACCTCTCTCTAGGTAACATTATGGGTGTGGGACAGTGTCTGCTCCATGGGTTAACTGTTGTAGTGAGGGAGTAAATTCTCTGCTAGCCGTTTCTGGGACGACTGTGTCAAGTACAACTGCACGGTGAGTTTATCAGCCAATACACACAACAACAATGGGAGGTCTGAGACCTTGAACCCAACTGAGGTGAATGAGCCGTTCAGACAGGGTTTTGTTTAATGGGTTGTTTTTCTGTTGTTGATGTAACATAATTGTTTTGTTAAAGGTCCAATTCAGCCATTTTTCTCAATATCAAATCATTTCTGGGTAACAATTTTCAATTAAAATGGTCAAAAAGGAACAAAAATAGCTTCTTAGCAAAGGGAACTTTCTCAAGCAAGAACTTTGCTAGGACTGTCTGGGAGTGGTCTGAGTGGGGAGGGGAAAACTGAAAACGTGCTGTTATTGGCAGAGAGGTTTGGAACTCTCTTTCTTATTGGTCTATTAACTAATTTACCGCATGGTGATGTCACCAGGCAGGCCAAAACTCCATCCCACTAAAACAAGCTGATATTTCAGCCAGTCTTTTCAAACAGCTCTTACACTAAAAGGGCATTATCACAATTTCACAGTATTATTCCAACTTTATAGTGTGGAAATATAAAACACAGGAAAATCACGTTTTTGACTGCACTGGGCCTTTAATACCAGTCAGTGGTTGGGGTCGTGTATAGCACTTTGTGACATCTGCTGATGTAAAAAGGGCTTTATCAATACATTTGATTGATTGATTTATAGTGGGGTGGCGGGAGAATTACAATAATCTGTATTCTTAATTTTTGCATCGGACAATATACAAAGTTTCTTGAAAGATAATTAGAAAAATACAATTTTATTGAGTACATTTATTTATTGGTTATCTTAATTTTGAAAAGAGAGAACCTTCAATTTATTACATTTTTTATTTGTATATATATATATATATATATATATATATATATATATATATATATATATATATATATAGTATGTATGAGAGAGATTTAAGGTTGTCATTAGATTTGGGGGTTTGGGGTGAAAAAAATGGGGTCCCCGCTGAAAAGGTTTGAATACCACTGCTCCAAGTGTATCCTTTTGCCACAAGATGGTGTGGTTGTGCAAGAGATTTGTGCCCACTTCAATTCTACTTTGTGTGTGTATGCATATACACTGAGTGTACAAAACATTAAGAACCCTTTCCATGACATAGATTGACCAGGTGAAAGCTATGATCCCTTATTGATGTCACTTGTTAAATCCACTTCGATCAGTGTAGATGAAGGGAGGAGACAGGTTAAAGCAGGATTTTTAAGCCTTGAGACAATTGAGACATGGATTGTGTACGTGTGCCATTCAGAGGGTGAATTAGCAAGACAAAAGATTGAAGTGCCTTTGAACGGGGTATGGTAGTAGGTGCCAGGCGCACCGGTTTGTGTCCAGAACTGCAACGTTGCTGGGTTTTGCACGCTCAACAGTTTCCTGTGTGTATCACGAATGGTCCACCACCCAAAGGACATCCATCCAACTTGGACACAACTATGGGAAGCATAGTCCATGCCCCGACAAATTGAGGCTATTCTGAGGGCAAAAGGGGGAGGGTGCGGGCGACTCAATATTAGATGTTCTTAATGTTTGGTATACTCAGTGTATGTGTGTTTGTGTGTGTATCAGTGGAGGCTGATGGGAGGAGCTATAGGAGGATGGGCTCATTACAATGACCCCGTCCTCCTATAGCTCCTCCCACCAGGTGTTTCTCTCCATCCACAGGTGGTTCAGTATATAGGTGAGATGTGCAGGTACCTGTTGGCCCAGCCAGAACGTCCCTCCCAGGTGTGTCACCGTGTGCGTGTTGCCGTGGGTAACGAGCCTCCGCCCCGCCGTGTGGGAGAGAGTTTACACAGCGCTTCAGGATTCACCAGGTGGCAGAGTTCTACGGCGCCACCGAGTGTAACTGTAGCATCGCAAATATGGACGGAAAGTGTGTGTGTGTGGGGGGGAGTGTGTGTGTGTTCTTATGTTATGTCATGTCATTATTATCTGTGATGTAAATGTAATGGTGTGTTGTGTGTTTCGGCATGTGGCCCTCTGGGCGTGTGTCCATCCGTGTGTGTGTGTGTGTGTGTGTGTGTGTGTGTGTGCCAGGTGGGTGCGTGTGGGTTCAACAGTCGATCTGCCCAGTGTGTACCCCATCAGACTGATTCAGGTGAACGAGGGGACGGTGGAGCTAGTACGGGACAGACCACGGGCTCTGTATACCCTGTCAACCTGGTGAGAACACACACTATCTATCTTTCTATCTATCTATCTATCTATCTGTCTGTCTGTCTGTCTGTCTGTCTGTCTGTCTGTCTGTCTGTCTGTCTGTCTGTCTGTCTGTCTGTCTGCAGTGCATTCGGAAAGTATTCAGACCCCTTGACTTTTTCCACATTTTGTTACGTTACAGCCTTATTCTAAAATGGATTCAATTGTTTTTTCCCCTCATCAATCTACACACAATACCCCATAATGGGTTTTTATAAATGTTTGCAAATGTATTACAAATAAAAAACTGAAATAGAACATTTACATAA
Source organism: Coregonus clupeaformis (assembly GCF_020615455.1). NCBI lineage: Eukaryota > Metazoa > Chordata > Actinopteri > Salmoniformes > Salmonidae > Coregonus > Coregonus clupeaformis. The sequence goes on from NW_025533593.1 coordinate 597,850, forward strand.
GTATTCAGACACTTTACTCAGTACTTTGTTGAAACACCTTTGGCAGCAATTACAGCCTCGAGTCTTGGGTATGACGCTACAAGCTTGGCACACTGTCACGCACGTTGACTGATGACTCGTGGAACCAAGGCGCAGCGTGATAAGCGTACATCTTTAATTAGTACTTAACACACGAACAAAACCAAAACAACAAACCAACGATACGTGAAGTCCTGAGGTTACACACACCAAACCTTTACGGATCAAGATCCCACCAACTAACTGGTGCCAACAGGCTGCCTAAGTGTGGTCCCCAATCAGAGACAACGAGCTACAGCTGTCTCTGATTGGGAACCACCCTGGCCAACATAGATCAACACGATCTAGAACAAAAACATAGAAAACTAAACAATGAAAATCCACACCCTGGCTCAACATTTAAGAGTCCCCAGAGCCAGGGCGTGACAGTACCCCCAAAGGCACGGACTGCGACCGCTACACAAACACAAGAGGGTAGGGGCCGGGTGGGCATTCTGCCTCGGAGGCGGATCCGGCTCCGGGCATGACCACCACCTTTTCTCCACCTCCCGTTGCGCCCCTGGTCTGGTCTGGCCCCGCTGACTGGAGCTGGACTCGACGACGGTGGACCAAACCTTACCAGCTCCGGACTGGAGCCGCTGGCCGAGCTGGACTGGACACCGGTGGAGCGGATTGCTCTGACTCCCGGAGTGGAGCAGCTGACCGGTGCGGACCAGGCACCGGTGGAACAGGCACGGGCCATGCCGGACTGGACACACGCACCACTGGCTTGGCGCGGGGAGCAGGAATGGGCTGGACCGGGCTGACCGCGCACCACTGGCTTGGTGCGGGGGAGCAGGAACGGGCCGGACCGGGCTGACACACGCGCACCACTGGCTTGGTGCGGGGAGCAGGACCAGGCCGGACCGGGCTGGCGGCGCGCACCACTGGCTTGGTGCGAGGGACAGGAACAGGCCGGGCTGGACTGGGAACATGCACCACTGGCTTTGTGCGGGGAGCAGGAACAGGCCGGGCTGGACTGGGAACACGCACCACTGGCTTGGTGCGGGGGAACGGGGCGACGGACCGGGCTGGCTGACGCGCACCACTGGCTTGGTGCGGGGAGCAGGACCAGGCTGGACCGGGCTGGCGGCCGCGCACCACTGGCTTGGGTGCGAGGGGCAGGAACAGGCCGGACCGGGCTGGCGACGCACCACTGGCTCGGTGCGCGGGACAGGAACAGGCCGGGCTGGACTGGGAACACGCACCACTGGCTTGGTGCGGGAAGCAGGAACAGGCCGGGCTGGACTGGGAACACGCACCACTGGCTTGATGCGGGGAACCGGAACGGGCCGGGCCGGACTGTGGAGGCGGACTGGAGGTCTGGAGCGGAGAGCTGACACAACCCGTCCTGGCTGAATGCCTATTTCCACACAATATGTGTGAGGCATCAGCACAGGACGTACAGGGCTGTGCACTCGTACTGGCGCTACAGCACGTGGCACTGGCGCAGGATATACGGGACCGAGGAGGCGTACTGGAGGCCACGAGCGTTGAGCTGGCACACCCCGTCCTGGCTGCATGCCCATCTTAGCACGACACGTGCGTGGTGCTAGCACCGGACGTACAGGACTGTGCCGGAACACTCGCGGCACAGTACGTGGCTCCGCATAACACGGAGCCTGCTCAGTCTCACGCTTCCTAGCCTGAGTACGGGGAGTTGGCTCTGCTCTAACTCTAGGCTCCGCCAACCACCCTTTTAGCCCCCCCAAAAAAAATTATTGGGGCTGTCTCTCGGGCTTCCTCCTCGGCCGGTACCCTCTGCGTTGCCGCTGCTCCTCTCTGTAGCGCGCCTCCACAGTCTCCTCCCAAGGACGGCGATCCATTCCGGCCTGAATCTCTTCCCAAGTCCAGGAACCCTTCCCGTCCAGGATCTCCTCCCAAGTCCAGGCTGTCTGTTCCTGGACACGCTGCTTGGTCCACTTTAGGTGGGATCTTCTGTCACGCACGTTGACTGATGACTCGTGGAACCAAGGCGCAGCGTGATAAGCGTACATCTTTAATTAGTACTTAACACACGAACAAAAACCAAAACAACAAACCAACGATACGTGAAGTCCTGAGGTTACACACACCAAACCTTTACGGATCAAGATCCCACAAACTAACTGGTGCCAACAGGCTGCCTAAGTATGGTCCCCAATCAGAGACAACGAGCTACAGCTGTCTCTGATTGGGAACCACCTGGCCAACATAGATCAACACGATCTAGAACAAAAACATAGAAAACTAAACAATGAAAATCCACACCCTGGCTCAACATTTAAGAGCCCCCAGAGCCAGGCGTGACACACACCTGTATTTGGGGAGTTTCTCCCATTATTTTCTGCAGATCCTCAAGCTCTGTCAGGTTGGATGGGGGAGCGTTGCTGCACAGCTATTTTCAGGTCTCTCCAGAGATGTTCAATCGGGTTCAAGTCCGGGATCTGGCTGGGCCACTCAAGGACATTGAGACTTTTCCGAAGCCACTCCTGCGTTGTCTTGGCTGTGTGCTTAGGGTCATTGTCCTGTTGGAAGGTGAACTGTCACCCCAGTCTGAGGTCCTCAGCGCTCTGGAGCAGGTTTTCATCAAGGATCTCTCTGTACTTTGCTCCATTCATCTTTCCCTCGATATTGACTTGTCTGCCACTGCAAAACATCCCGCAGCATGATGCTGCCACCACCATGCTTCACCGTAGGGATAGTGCCAGGTTTCCTCCAGACGTGACGCTTGGCATTCAGGCCAAAGAGTTCCATCTTGGTTTCATCAGACCAGAGAATCTTGTTTCTCATGGTCTGAGAGTCTTTACGTGCCTTTTGGCAAACTCCAAGCGGGCTGTCATGTGCCTTTTACTGAGGAGTGGCTTCCGTCGGGCCACTCTACCATAAAGGCCTGATTGGTGGAGTGCTGCAGAGATGGTTGTCCTTCTGGAAGGTTCTCCCATCTCCACAGAGGAACTTTAGAGCTCTGTGAGAGTGACCATCGGGTTCTTGGTCACCTCCCTGACCAAGGCCCCTTCTCCCCCGATTGCTCAGTTTGGCCGGGAGGCCAGCTCTATGAAGAATCTTGGTGGTTCCAAACTTCTTCCATTTAAGAATGATGGAGGCCATTGTTCTTGGGGAACTTCAATGCTGCAGATTTTTTTTGGTACCCTTCCCCAGATCTGTGCCTCGACACAATCCTGTCTTGGAGCACTACGGACAATTCCTTCGACCTCATGGCTTGGTTTTTTCTCTGACATATACTGTCAACTGTGGGACCTTATATAGACAGGTGTGTGCCTTTTCCAAATCATGTCCAATCAATTGAATTTACCACAGTTGGAAACATCTCAAGGCTGATCAATGGAAACAGGATGCATTTGAGCTCAATTTCGAGTCTCATAGCAAAAGCTCTGAATACTTATGTAAATAAGGTATTTCTGTTTTTCATTTTTAATAAATTTGCAAATAATATATAAAAAAATTTATGAGGACATTTTAGAATAAGGCTGTAAACATAACAACATTTTGAAAAAGGGAAGGGGACTGAATACTTTCTGAATGCTCTGTATCTAACTCTATACCCCCCCAGGTGAACCAGGTCTCCTGGTTGGTTGTATAAACCAGAATGATCCTTTGAGGAGGTTTGATGGTTATGCCGACCAGAGCGCCACCAATAAGAAGATAGCTCACAACGTCTTCAGGAAGGGAGACATGGCATATCTCTCAGGTAGATACATCTCCTCTTTAGATACATAGAGATACATCTCCTCTTTAGATACATCATCTCCTCTTTAGATACACAGAGATACATCTCCTCTTTAGATACACAGAGATACATCTCCTCTTTAGAGACATAGAGATACATCTCCTCTTTAGAGATATAGAGATACATCTCCTCTTTAGATACACAGAGATACATCTCCTCTTAGAGCAATAATCTCCTCTTTAGATACACAGAGATACATCTCCTCTTTAGAGACATAGAGATACATCTCCACTTTAGATACACAGAGATACATCTCCTCCTTTCTCTTCTTCCCTCTCTCTTTTTTCTATTTTTCTGTGTCACTCTCATCTCGTTCCCTCTTGCGGTCTCTCTCTCAAACTAACGCTCCATCTCAAAGTGTAGAGTTGCAGGAGATGAGCTTTAAAACTTCACAATTTTCTCTCTGCCGCATGGCAAAATGTGTAGCATTGTAGGAAATGAGCATTAAAACAGCAAAATCTTCTCTCCACCAACAAGAGTGGTGTGAACAGTTTGGGGTTCAATCTGAACCTTTGCCACCTAGGACATTTGTATGGCCCGGACCACTTGAGGACCCCTGTGTAATAGAGACCAGTACTGGAGGTACTGTTGGAGGTTTCAGTGAGGAGGTAGACAAATGGACCCAGTGCATTGCCCGTGGTGAGGGCTTTTAATGGGGGAAATCACAGTGCCATGCTATATACACTGCTCAAAAAAATAAAGGGAACACTTAAACAACACAATGTAACTCCAAGTCAATCACACTTCTGTGAAATCAATCTGTCCACTTAGGAAGCAACACTGATTGACAATACATTTCACATGCTGTTGTGCAAATGGAATAGACAACAGGTGGAAATTATAGGCAATTAGCAAGACACCCCCAATAAAGGACTGGTATTGCAGGTGGTGACCACAGACCACTTCTCAGTTCCTATGCTTCCTGGCTGATGTTTTGGTCACTTTTGAATGCTGGCGGTGCTTTCACTCTAGTGGTAGCATGAGACGGAGTCTACAACCCACACAAGTGGCTCAGGTAGTGCAGCTCATCCAGGATGGCACATCAATGCGAGCTGTGGCAAGAAGGTTTGCGGTGTCTGTCAGCGTAGTGTCCAGAGCATGGAGGCGCTACCAGGAGACAGGCCAGTACATCAGGAGACGTGGACGAGGCCGTAGGAGGGCAACAACCCAGCAGCAGGACTGCTACCTCCGCCTTTGTGCAAGGAGGAGCAGGAGGAGCACTGCCAGAGCCCTGCAAAATGACCTCCAGCAGGCCACAAATGTGAATGTGTCTGCTCAAACGGTCAGAAACAGACTCCATGAGGGTGGTATGAGGGCCCGACGTCCACAGGTGGGGGTTGTGCTTACAGCCCAACACCGTGCAGGACGTTTGGCATTTGCCAGAGAACACCAAGATTGGCAAATTTGCCACTCTTCACAGATGAAAGCAGGTTCACACTGAGCACATGTGACAGACGTGACAGAGTCTGGAGACGCCGTGGAGAACGTTCTGCTGCCTGCAACATCCTCCAGCATGACCGGTTTGGCGGTGGGTCAGTCATGGTGTGGGGTGGCATTTCTTTGGGAGGGCGCACAGCCCTCCATGTGCTCGCTAGAGGTAGCCTGACTGCCATTAGGTACCGAGATGAGATCCTCAGACCCCTTGTGAGACCATATGCTGGTGCGGTTGGCCCTGGGTTCCTCCTAATGCAAGACAATGCTAGACCTCATGTGGCTGGAGTGTGTCAGCAGTTCCTGCAAGAGGAAGGCATTGATGCTATGGACTGGCCCGCCCGTTCCCCAGACCTTAATCCAATTGAGCACATCTGGGACATCATGTCTCGCTCCATCCACCAACGCCACGTTGCACCACAGACTGTCCAGGAGTTGGCGGATGCTTTAGTCCAGGTCTGGGAGGAGATCCCTCAGGAGACCATCCGCCACCTCATCAGGAGCATGCCCAGGCGTTGTAGGGAGGTCATACAGGCACGTGGAGGCCACACACACTACTGAGCCTAATTTTTGACTTGTTTTAAGGACATTACATCAAAGTTGGATCAGCCTGTAGTGTGGTTTTCCACTTTAATTTTGAGGGTGACTCCAAATCCAGACCTCCATGGGTTGATACATTTGATTTCCATTGATAATTTTTGTTTTTTTGAGCAGTGTACAATAACAAACATAAACCATGACTGAACAGGAAAACTGGGGATGAATGAATACATCCAATAATTACTGAGCTCTCAAATGAACCAGGCTTGAACCATGCCTGTAGCAACCTGTCCCCCTGGGAATGGCCAACAATAACATAACCCAACAACAGGATAAATCGTGCTTCAGACCACGGACCTCGTTTGACAATTGGCACCCCCTAACGCAGCAGGAAGAAATAATTCACCTCTTCAATAAATGAGGAAGTAAACAGGGAAGTTTGTAACATATATATATTCCAGTAGAAATAGTGATGTCAATACGATGTGCACTTTGGAAGGCAAACTGACGAAAAGACATGAATGGAAAGACTAAATAACACACCACAGAAGGACATTACATCATAGACACATGACATCATAAACACATGACATCATAAACACATGACATCAGAAACACATGACATCATAAACACATGACATCGTAGACACATGACATCATAAACACATGACATCATAAACACATGACATCATAGACATATTCAATAAACTGCCTTTTCAGAAAGCCAGAAATCGTTTCGGTGTCTGGGGCTATTAAACAGTAAGGTATCAGACTGACACCAGCTCCATGACACCCTCCTCTACATCTTCACACATAATGTTGGTTTTCTGTACTGAATTAAACCTCTCTATCCCACCTTCACCTGTCCCCACAACAGGAGGTTGGTGGCACCTTAATTGGGGAGGACGGGCTCATGGTAATGACTGGAGCAGAATCAGTGGAATGGTATCAAATACATCAAACACATGGTGTCAAGGTGTTTGATGCCATTCCATTTGCTCCATTCCAGCCAATATTATGAGCCGTCCTCCCCTCAGCAGCCTCCACTGGTCCCCACACATCTCTCTCCTCCCTCTCCCATCCCTCCTCTCTCCCCTCCCTCTCTCCTCCCTCTCCCCTCTCTCTCTCCCTCTCTCCCCTCTCTCTCTCCCTTTCTCCCCTCTCTCCCCTCCCTCCTCTCTCCTCTCCCCTGCCTCCTCTCCCCTCCCTCCTCTCTCCTCTCTCTAGGTGATGTGTTGATGATGGATGATCTGGGTTATATTTACTTCTGGGGCCGTAGTGGAGAGGGTTACACATCTCACGTATAAACACTCTTTCTGCCCCCCTCTTCTCTTTCTCTGTCTCTCTCTCGCTCTCTCTCTCTCTCTCTCTCTCTTTCTCTCTCTCTCTCTCTCTCCCTCCCTCTAGGTGATGTGTTGGTGATGGATGATTTGGGGTACATGTATTTCCGGGACCGTAGTGGAGACACGTATCGCTGGAGAGGAGAGAACGTCTCGACTACGGAGGTCGAGGCAACACTCAGCGGTCTGCTGGGACAGACTGACGTAGCAGTCTATGGAGTCACTCTGCCAAGTAATGCACATGACATAGGTGTCTATGTAGTGCCTGTGTCAGGTTATATACATGACATATGGTCTATGTAGTGCCTGTGTCAGGTTATATACATGACATATGGTCTATGTAGTGCCTGTGTCAGGTTATATACATGACATATGGTCTATGTAGTGCCTGTGTCCGGTTATATACATGACATATGGTCTATGTAGTGCCTGTGTCAGGTTATATACATGACATATGGTCTATGTAGTGCCTGTGACAGGTTATATACATGACATATGGTCTATGTAGTGCCTGTGTCAGGTTATATACATGACATATGGTCTATGTAGTGCCTGTGTCAGGTTATATACATGACAAAAGGTCTATGTAGTGCCTGTGTCAGGTTATATACATGACATATGGTCTATGTAGTGCCTGTGTCAGGTTATATACATGACATATGGTCTATGTAGTGCCTGTGTCAGGTTATATACATGACATATGGTCTATGTAGTGCCTGTGTCAGGTTATATACATGACATATGGTCTATGTAGTGCCTGTGTCAGGTTATATACATGACAAAAGGTCTATGTAGTGCTTGTGTCAGGTTATATACATGACATAAGGTCTATGTAGTGCCTATGTCAGGTTATATACATGACATATGGTCTATGTAGTGCCTGTGTCAGGTTATATACATGACATATGGTCTATGTAGTGCCTGTGTCAGGTTATATACATGACATATGGTCTATGTAGTGCCTGTGTCAGGTTATATACATGACATATGGTCTATGTAGTGCCTGTGTCAGGTTATATACATGACATATGGTCTATGTAGTGCCTGTGTCAGGTTATATACATAGTATAGTTAAAACAAGACAGTCCCTGTACTTTATATACTACCAGGCTATATACTAAATATGACAAAGAAACATGACAATGAAGTCCCTTTGCCAGGTAATAAACATGAGATGGTAAAAAAAAAGACACTATACTGACCTCTTTTAAAATGTACCTGTGTCTGTCTACAGGTGTGGAGGGAAAGGCTGGGATGGCAGCCATTGCTGAGGGTGCGGATCAGTTTGACTTTGATGTGTTCTTGGGGGCGGTGCAGAAAGCCCTGCCTCCCTACGCACGCCCACTCTTCCTCCGGCTCCTTCCCCAGGTCGACACCACAGGTGAGACGGGCGCACGCAACATGCAGTCCAATGGACACACACACACACACACACACACTTCCTCATCCCCCCCTCCCTCTCTAGGCACCTTCAAAATCCAGAAGACCCGTCTGCAGAGGGAGGGATACGACCCTCGGCACTCTGCTGACCGGATCTACTTCCTCAACAGCCGTGCAGGATGTTATGAGGTTGTTACTGAGGAGTTGTATATTGCCATTACAGAGGGAAGAATGTCTCTATGAGAGGGAGGGAGGGAGGGAGGGAGGGAGGAGGGAGGGAGGGAGGGAGGGAGGGAGGCTGGGAGGGAGGGAGGGAGGGAGGGAGGGAGGGAGTAGTGAACTTTTGGGGAGAGGGGACATAATGAACACCTTGACTCAGGATGGTCTTCGTTGCTATGGCAATAGTGAGACCAGATTGTGATGTACTTAAGGTCAATGGCCTTACGAGTCCAAAAAGCTGTGTGTGTCTGCGTACGTGTGTGTGTGTGTGCCCATGCGTGTGTTGCTGCTAGAATGAATCTATTACTGCTGGCCTGAATCTAGTAGTCTGGGTAGGAGCAGATATGGACAATATAAAATATGAGACTTAACGTACTTCAGAAAGCCATAATAAACTGAAAGTCAGCGTTAGGCAGCTGTCATTACAATCCAATAGAGATTCTCTCACCAGCGAACACCTGCCTTCTTTAAGTTCTTTCTGAGATATCTACACACGTGTACCCAGCTGCCTGCCTTCATAGGCTGCTTTTACACAGGCAGCCCAATTCTGATCTTTTCCCACTAATTGGTATTTTGACCAATCAGATCAGCTCTATTGTCAATAATTGGCCAAAGTTCAGATTTGGGCTGCCTGTGTAAACGCAGCCTTATACTCAGCTAACATGTGCCTTCGTAAGGCTCAGGGGGAGACCCAAGTGGCACCCTATTCCCTATGTAGTGCACTACTTTAGACCACGGGCCATAGGGCTCTGCTGGGTCAAAAGTAGTGAACTATATAGGGAATAGGGTGCCACTTGTGTCTAACGTCCTTACCTTCTGATCATGGCCATATTCAGTGTTTGCCATGTTTAAAGGGGCAATCTTCGATTGCTACATCCATTTTTGTGCTTTTAAATTCATGACATATAGCCATTGATCCTTGAAGAATATAACTTACAAATGCTTAGTCTAACTGTGTAACCCACATCAGAACCCCAAATATAAGCTTGTTTTACTCCAGTGTTAGTAAACAATGTTAATTTAAACACTATATAGCCTCATAACATGGTTCAAACTATAATGTTGATATCATGGATGGTCAGTCCTTGTCTTTTGAATTTGAGAATGGTTCCATTCCTCACAGAAAACAGTGGCGGCCGCTTCATCGTTGTTTGAACTGCAGATGTCCCTTTAAGGGCGCGGAAATCGGTGGCCATTTTGTTTGACTATAATGTGATGGAAGAACCGATACAGGTCTTCTAGGGCTTGTCTATTGCTTACATGGCTGCATCCCAAATGGCACCCTATTCCCTATATAGTGCACTACTTTTGATCTTAGCCCAATAGAGAATAGGGTGCCATTGTAGCTGTGCTTGTGAGACACTACACTGCACTTTACTGTAGTGTCTAGTAGTCTGTTTTATCTTGTCTTGGGTTGGGTTGGGGGGGAGAATTATGAATTTGATATGAATAAATGTTTGTATAAAAAAAGTGACTATTGGGATGTATTAATTTGTGTGTGAATTTGTAAAGCATAGTGTTTGTATGTGTTAAATCACTCAAACAATATACATTTATTTTGTCTTTATTCAAAACACATTACATTGGGAGACCTGAGATGCAACATTACCTCCACTATAATACACTCAACAATGTGTGTATTACAACATTACACAGAAATGCTTGTAAGACATACCAAATATAGTGTGTTGATCTAATCAATGACAGCAGATCAGAGATCTAGTCTGTGGAGGTAGGGGATCTAGTCTGTGTTGGGTGATCTCGTGTGTCGGATGATCTGGGCTGGGCTGCAGGGCGACTTGATCTCTGTGTTGTTGCTTTTGGATCTCTCAGTGGATCCAGTGGATCCTGTCCTCCTGACCTGGACTAGCGGCCTGTCCTTCGTGATGTGGTAGCTTCCATTGGATCTGGTGTTGGTGATCTGCTTTGGAACAGTGGATCCAGTCTGTGGGATCTTGCCCTTTCCCTTTCCGGTGGATTTAGTCTTTGGGATCCGGACCATCTTTTGAGCGGATCCGGTATTTGACGTTTTGTCAGGGGATCTTGCCTCTTGGTTCTGGTCAGTGGTTGGGATCTTGGGAGATTCGGTCATTGGGATGTGGGCTTCGACAGGGGATCCGGTTTCTGTCAGCTTGCTGTCATCAGTGGATCTAGTCCCGGAATCCTCTCCCCCATTGGATGATCCGTCGTGTGGGATCTGGTCTCCATCGTCCTCCCCAGGGATAGGATCTAGCTCTACCTCCACACACACTCTCTGGGGTAACACCACCAGCCAGCACTTAGAACAGCTGCTCTCGAAGTACGGGTACAGCGTCTCTGTGAAGCGGTGAGTAAAGGTGAACAGGAGTTTGTCCCTCATCGCGTCCCAGAATTCCACCTGACCCTCCTCCCAGTCCAGTAACACCTAAAGATAACATAAAACGTCATTGTCCATTAGCCACTAAATGGAAACTGGTTATTTGAAATGAAGTTGACATTTTTTTCTTGTGTGTCCCCTCCAGGCTAGGAGATGATGGACTTTTCTGTAACAAATGATCAATTAAGAAAAAAGGACATCTGTTGTTGGCGCTCTGGTTTACAGGGTAAAACTACAGCAACAGACAGAAACAGGACATCTGTTGTTGGCGCTCTGGTTTACAGGGTAAAACTACAGCAACAGACAGAAACAGGCAGAAGACTAAGTTAGACACACAGGGTCAACAGTTCATTAAGTAAATCTATTTTATTATATTCTAATACTTGTGGATGTGCCTCTCCACCCCCTCAAGTGCCCCCTCTATCTAACTATGGCCCCACCTTGATCCTGTGAAAGGGGCGGGACCAGTCCAGAGGGAGGGTGGTACAGGGTGTGGTCATGGCACGGTACGTTCCGTTCCGTAGGCTGAGGGTCCATAGCCCCTCCTCCGGACACGCCTCAAACTCCTCCCTCCTACGCACCGATTGGCTGGCCACACCAACTGTCCAGTTGCTGCTCTCGCCAACCTTGAAGCAGGATATATTTGTTATTTTTAATAGTATTATTATACTCATGTATATTTAAAATTATATTTTGAATTGTAATGACAAACGTAACAGCCCTGATACCTGCACACTGTTGAATATTCCTCCTATTGCATCAATAAAACTGCAAGAACCTCCATCAGTGTGCGTGTATGGACCCTGGTCAAATGTAGTGCACCAAATAGTGAATAGTGTGCCATTTGGGATGCATCCTCAGTCATTAAGTGCCCCACCTCCACGGTCCAGCAGTGGGTGCCGGCGCTGAATCCTTCCCAGCCCAGAGTGCAGGCGTACGGGTCGAATCTCTCCGGGTTAGCAGGCTGGATCTGGATCATCTCCTTGCCCAGCTGGACAGAGGTTAGCCCAGGGGAGAGGACCAGAGACGGGCAGGACGTGGTCGGGTCCAGGGTTACTGGAGCTGGAAGGGGAGGGGTTGGGGGAAGAAGTGGTGTGGGGGAGGAGGTGTGTGGGGGGGAAGAGATGGGGACATGGGGAGGGAAAGTGAGAGGGGGAGATAGGACACATGCACACACACACACACACCACTCCGCCTCTCCCCCCAGACTCACTGTAGGGGGCTATGTGCAGCATGTTGTTCCAGACGGTGTATCGGAGGTTGGCCAGGTGTTTGGACGGGTCTATCAGAGGACCACACACCTTCTCTGGCTCCCCATGACTCTGCCACGTCCTACACACCACACACACACGCTCTATTCTGTTACAGGGCTCAGTGTGCGTGTGTGTCTGTGTGTGTGTCTCTGTGTGTGTCTGTGTGTCTGTGTGTGTGTGTCTGTGTGTGTGTGTGTGTGTGTCTGTGTGTGTGTGTGTGTGTCTGTGTCTGTGTGTGTCTGTGTGAGTGTGTGTGTGTCAAAAGGAAAATGAAAGAGGCATACAGAGAGAGTGAGAAATAGACAGAGATAAATAGAGAGATAGAGTCTGCATACCTCTTTACTGTCTCCTGGTAATTCTGTAAGACAAAAGCAATGTCTTATTATCACAATTACGCCAATGCACAGTATGCCATCACACACACACACACACACACCTGCAGAAAGGTGATGTCATCCCCCTCTTCCTTGATCTCCTCCTCAATCTCTCGGATGGTTTTAGCCAGGAACTCCATCTCTTTTCTCATTCTTTCTCTCTTCTCCTTCATCCCTTTCTTCCTCTCCTCCTCTTCCTCCCTCAGCCTGGCTAGCCTGGCCTCCTCCTCCTCTCTCAGGAACTGGTGCAGCTGTTTAAACTCCTCCTTGATCTGCCTCTCTGTCTGCTGGGCGTGGCTCTGGGGAGGGAGGGAGGAATGGAGGGGGGAGGCAGGGAGAGGGAGGGAGGAATGGAGGGGGGAGGCAGGGAGAGGGAGGAATGGAGGGGGGAGACAGGGAGAGGGAGGGAGGAGTGGAGGAATGGAGGGGGGAAGCAGGGAGAGGGAGGGAGGAGTGGAGGAATGGAGGGGGAGGCAGGGAGAGGGAGGGAGGAGTGGAGGAATGGAGGGGGAGGCAGGGAGAGGGAGGACACATTGTTGAGAGGTGCACAAATGTGATAACTTTTTGACAGCTGAATTTGTGGCAACTCATGTAAAAAGGGCTTTATAAATACATTGATTGTTTAATTTTGATTGATTAATTGACAGACCGACAATGCAAGTCGTACCTGGTTGTGTTGGGAGGCGTGTTCAAAGATCCGCGTAACCTTCTCAAACCTCCTGCTCTTCCCTAGAAGCTTACCCAGTGAAGAGTTCAGCTCCCCCTGGTGGGCAGTAGGAAGAATGACAACTAGCGTATCACAATACAATACATGTATACATTTTTTTCGTTCTTTATTTTTGTGTCCATAAAAGCCCATATAGGGACTGGTGTTGAACATTTGCTAGTAATACTTAAGCGCAATGCATCGGACGATTTTTTGTGCAACGTGTCAATGTGTTTGTACTTGTCCCTATCCAAATAAACCAAATAAAAAAAATGCAAAAGTGATTGATTATGATAAACGCTATCTGCCTCCCCAATGCAAACTAGTTAAAAAATGTAAATATATGTTTTTTTACGTTTCTGAACGACGCACCATACCCAGGGGAGAACTACTCCCTCTCATTGAAGCCACGGAAGTTCGACCGCGGTACCGCAGACATTGTTAGCAGAAAACAGGATCCTCCATTATAGTGAATGGGGAAATAGCAATCTTCATGGTCAATCCCCCCCACCCAAAAAAAAAAAATCGAAGACAATCATGGTACCAATAATTGCTTCTAATACACCAGATGTATGTCCTTGAACCGACTATTTTAAAATCGTACACATAAGAAGTTATAAGGATCATTCGGTTGATACTGGAAGCCTGCAGTACCCCGGTCGGCCTTCAACTTGAGTTACTCAGAGGGGGCAGCACTGAGCTGGCCTGCAACGTCACTTCCTGGAGTAGCAAACTGCACATGTTATGTCTCCATGAAATGCCATCTTAACTGACTTCATTTGGCTTCAATGTGCTATTGACTCTTCCCATAGGAATGAATGGTGTCACTCGATGGCTTTGCCCATTCTTTTTACAGTCATTGACCCATGCTACGGGTTCGCCCGGTCACTTGACAGGCCATATTCAATATTGGCAGTACAGTATTGTGTTTCTAAACCATTTCTGTACCAGTGACTGGCGAGACAGGGTCCTCCTCCTCTTGTTTAACCAGCTCATGTTTAAAACATATACAATATGTAAAAACATCAATGGAGATCAGTGGAGGCTGGTGGGAGGAGCTATAGGAGGACGGGCTCATTGTAATGGCTGGAATGGAATAAATGGAACGGTATCAAACACATCAAACAAATGGAAACCATGTGTTAGACTCCGTTCCAATTATTCCATTCCAGCCATTACAATGGGCCCGTCCAGCCAACAGCTCTCCCCACCAGCCTCCACTGCTGGAGCTCCAACTCACCACTATCACTGTGCCTCTGCTCTACTTATTTTGTTTGCCTCCCTGTTGTGGCGTCTACCTGTCTCAGCATCATCTCTGCTGTCACTCTGTGCTTCTTCTTGTTCTGCCTGTATGTTATAAAAGTCACGCTAATGACATAGGCTATATTGCAAATGAGTGCCAGTTCTGTGTTCCCCTGAATCAACGCCTCCCCTAAGTGTTAACCTCCTAGAGTCTAAGCCAGGGAGAAACTATTTGATTAAACTTTGAATTTGGCCTTACTGCTATTAGCCCATAGAAACACATTGAATTCATACAGACAGTCCCCCACAAAAAAATCTAAAAGAAGTTTGCTTAGAAGTGTCTGTCCTATATCTGAGAGATATAAGAGATATCTAACAGAAGTTTGTTTAGAAGTGTCTGTCCTATATCTGAGAGATATAAGAGATATCTAACAGAAGTTTGTTTAGAAGTGTCTGTCCTATATCTGAGAGATATAAGAGATATCTAACAGAAGTTTGTTTAGAAGTGTCTGTCCTATATCTGAGAGATATCTAACAGAAGTTTGTTTAGAAGTGTCTGTCCTATATCTGAGAGATATAAGAGATATCTAACAGAAGTTTGTTTAGAAGTGTCTGTCCTATATCTGAGAGATATAAGATATATCTAACAGAAGTTTGTTTAGAAGTGTCTGTCCTATATCTGAGAGATATAAGATATATCTAACAGAAGTTTGTTTAGAAGTGTCTGTCCTATATCTGAGAGATATAAGATATATCTAACAGAAGTTTGTTTAGAAGTGTCTGTCCTATATCTGAGAGATATAAGATATATCTAACAGAAGTTTGTTTTGAAGTGTCTGTCCTATATCTGAGAGATATGAGATATCTAACAGAAGTTTGTTTTGAAGTGTCTGTCCTATATCTGAGAGATATAAGAGATATCTAAAAGAAGTTTGTTTTGAAGTGTCTGTCCTATATCTGAGAGATCAGGATTTTTTTTTTACACATATTTACCCCCTTTTTTAGGCACTAAACTACTTCCAGGTAAACTTCCATTAATTTTTTTAAACTGGTACTGGGGTACCTTCAGACGAGTCTTGTGAGGCTTGTCGCCGTCCCAGAGCGAAACAACCGTCATGTACGTGTCCGTGAGTCTCACCTTTCCATAGAGGGGTCATATTACTATATAGCCCAAACTGTTCGGACGCTAAAGACAGAAGTTGGCATATCGGCGGTACCGACCTCAGACGAGAATTAACATAATAAAATCAATTCCCATCTAAATCTGTCTGTTTAAGCTGCAGATATCTGTTTTTTTTAAATGGGCTGCGTCTCAATCCACCCCATCCGCCTATGTCAGCCTTCAGCATCTGTGGTGAAAGGTGGCCGAGCTACAGCAGTGTTTGTCAGACCAGGAGACATCCCGAAAATCGTGAGAAGACAGAAAACGTGAGAACTATGAACTAATACGAAAGATTGACCACTCTATGCTCTACGACCCCCACAAGCCCCACGGGAACTCGTCTGAAGTCGGTACCATCGATGTGCCAACTTCAGTCTGTAGCATCCAAACCATTTGGGCTACAAACTAATATGACCCCACCAGTGTCATGGGAGTCGTCTAAAGGTAACCCAATACCGGTTTAAAAAATGTATGGTAGTTTTGTGGCAACAAAAAAAAAGGTGTTAAATGTATCCCACATTTTTTTGCTCCTAGATATAGGACAGACACTTCAAAACCTTATTCATTATGATTTCATTTTGGACTGTCTTTTTTGCCATTTATGAATGTGTTATTCAATGTGTTTCTATGGGCTTTTGTAGCAAAGGACAAATTCCATATTTTATCAAGTAATCTTTGCATATATATTTTTTTATATATACCTACAGGGGTCCTACAATTCCAAATCAAATAGCTATTTGATCCACGGTGTGACCATCTTAACACAATTCCATATGTTAGTTTAGTAGAACCCCAGGTGGGTGGAGATTTCACTTAAGGACCAATGGAATGGTCTAAAATGTACTAACTCCACCCATCCAGGGCACCAGGCCATGCAGAACCAACTCGCCACTGTAAGACTCTGCTTACTACTGGATACGGAGTGGCTGCCCATTGGTGGACAATTTAAATCATGTGCCGTCTATCAAATCGTGTGGTACTTCACTTGAGAAGCAAAATAACAGTTGTAGCCTAGGTTACACAGATTGTTTTTCCCCCAATGCAAAACTCATGCCAGGTGGGGAGTTACATGCAGCTATCTCGGCAGCATATTCCACACAAGCAAGACACAGACAGACAGTCTACACAGCAATTTAATGTTCTGTTTTCAGCATCATTACAAACACTGGCTAAGCAGGGGACAGACAAGCAGTCAAAATAGTAGTGTTCTTTTTCAGCATCTCAGGCTAAGATATGACACCATTACTATAAAGATTACATAATCACAAAAGGTAAACGTGTGGTTAAAACGCAGATTATTTTGCCCCAATGCAATGCCCTGCTTCTGCAATATCCTTAGTTACACCAGACAGAGAAGGTTGTATCCTTCTGCTACTGTAATATCCTTAGTTACGACAGACATAGCAGGTTGTAGCCTTCTACTACTGTAATATCCTTAGTTACAACAGTCAGAGAAGGTTGTAGCCTTCTGCTACTGTAATATCCTTAGTTACGACAGACAGAGAAGTTTGTAGCCTTCTGCTACTGTAATATCCTTAGTTACGACAGATATAGCAGGTTGTAGCCTTCTACTACTGTAATATCCTTAGTTACAACAGTCAGAGAAGGTTGTAGCCTTCTGCTACTGTAATATCCTTAGTTACAACAGTCAGAGAAGGTTGTAGCCTTCTGCTACTGTAATATCCTTAGTTACGACAGACAGAGAAGGTTGTAGCCTTCTGCTACTGTAATATCCTTAGTTACAACAGACAGAGAAGGTTGTAGCCTTCTGCTACTGTAATATCCTTAGTTACAACAGACAGAGAAGGTTGTAGCCTTCTGCTACTGTAATATCCTTAGTTACAACAGACAGAGAAGGTTGTAGCCGTTTGCTACTGTAATATCCTTAGTTACACCAGACAGAGAAGGTTGTAGCCTTCTGCTACTGTAATATCCTTAGTTACAACAGACAGAGAAGGTTGTAGCCTTCTGCTACTGTAATATCCTTAGTTACGACAGACAGAGAAGGTTGTAGCCTTCTGCTACTGTAATATCCTTAGTTACAACAGTCAGAGAAGGTTGTAGCGTTTATCCTTTATTACGACCCATGATCTTGGCTGTCTAACTGACGACAGTCTATATTGGCTGTCTAACTGACGACAGTCTATATTGGCTGTCTAACTGACGACAGTCTATATTGGCTGTCTAACTGATGACAGTCGGAGCACATCTCTTTGCTGATGGCGCGTTTGACTTTGAATGCGAGTTTGACCTCAGCTCAGCCTATCAGAAAATGGGCCAGCCCAACTTGGTAGGGGGGCCAGCTGTTGCCCACTGATCGAGAAGGGTCCATTGCACTGATCAGCCAAAGGCTTATTAGTATAACTGAGAAATTGCGCAAAAATGGTAAAAATATATGTGTATTAACAGGTCCATGGGCCACAGGCCATGTCACCCTTTTCATTTTTGTATTTTTATATAAAAACAATATACATGTGTGTCAATTTCAACCAGCCCACCCAACAAAATAAATCTGGCTTCTATCCTGTATGTGTTATTTCATGCTCTTTCAGGTTCCCTAACTGACTAATGTCTTCTCCTCCAGTGTGTGTATTGTCTCATGCTTTTTCAGGTTCCCTAACCGGGTAAATGTCTTTTCACACTGAGAGCAGTGGTAGGTCTTTTTTTCTGTGTGTGTTCTCTCGTGATATTTAAAGCCCCCTAACTGGGTAAAAGTCTTTCCACACAGGGAGCACTGGTAGGGCTTTTCTCCTGTGTGTGTCCTCTCGTGTGTTTTCAGGTTCCATAACCAGGTAAAACCCTTTCCACACTGGGAGCATTGGAAAGGCTTCTCTCCTGTGTGTGTCCTCTCATGCTCTTTCAGATGGGATGACTGGTTAAATTTCTTTTCACAATGAGAGCATTGGAAAGGCTTTTCTCCTGTGTGTGTCCTCTCATGCTCTTTCAGCTTTGATAACCATTTAAAACTCTTTCCGCACTGGGAGCAGTGGTTTGTCTTCTCCTCCTGTGTGCGTATTCTCTCATTATTTTTCAGGTTCCCTAACTGGGTAAATGTCTTTCCATTCTGAGAGCAGTGGTAGGCATTTTTTTCTCTGTGTGTCCGCTCATGATATTGAAAGCCCCCTAACTGGGTAAAAGTCTTTCCACAAATGGCACATTGGTAGGGCTTTTCTCCAGTGTGTGTTCTCTCATGCTCTTTCAGCTTTGATAACCAGGTGAAACTCTTTCCACAGTGGGAGCAGTGGTGTGGTCTCACTGGTTTAGGCGTCTCTGGGTCTGGTTCCCCTGAAGGACACTTCCCACTGTCAGAGGGAGAGTCTGGCCTCTCTCCTGCCAAAGACAAACAGAGTATTTAGTTAAACAGAAATGAAACCGCCACATTATTAAACTATCTTCCTATGAGGTTTAATCCAGACTAGATCCCAAATGGTAAATTTGGATCCTGATTGGTTGATAGCCGTTAGTTATTCACAATAATCCACAGGTAATGCCTGTTAAATGGATATTTCGGGATTTTCACAATATCTACTTCCCCAGAGTCAGATGAACTCATGGATACTATTGTTATGTCTATGTGTGCAGTCTGAAGGAAGTTGCTAACTAGCCCTAGCAGAATTGCTAACTAGTGTTAGCATAATGACTGGAAGTCTATGGTATCTGCTAACATGATTGCAGAAACTACCTCCAACTGCCTTCATACTTGACACAGAGACATAAAAATTGTATTCACAAGTTCATCTGACTCTGGGGAAGTAGATATTGATAACACAATTGAGATTTAAAAAAACAAATGATTTAAATAATGTTTTAAAAAATTATAATTTTGCTCTCATGGGCAAACAACTGCAGAGTTTGAGCCCCTGTTAAAGTGTGTACACCATTGATAAAGATGAAGAAAAATGACTGTCTATAATAAATAATACACATTCTGAGCTATATTGTCTGCTCCAAAAAATTGGGAAATTATATTATTTTATACTATTACAATTGATTTTGTTTAACAAGTAATAAAACATTCTCAAAAAGGGAGGGGTCAAAATTATGGACATCTTGGTTTTCAATTCCTGAAACTCCTCTGTTCTCAATACCACTGGTGTGCATGGCCAAAGAGCTCTATTTTAACGTAATCTGGCCAAAGCACCGGTTCCAATCCAAGTGCCAATGCTGGTTAGAAAACTCCAGGCCTTTACATGTATTGGATGACATGAAAATAGAGCCTTTTGACCGCGCACACCAGTGGTGGGTTTGGCGTCGAAATGAGAATGCATGAGCAGAAAATAACCCCATCCCTTCTGTAAAATATGGTGGTGGATCTTTGATGTTATGGGGCTGTTTTGCTTCCACTGGTCCTGGGGCCCTTGTTAAGGTCAACGGTATCATGAACTTTACCCAGTACCAAGATATTTGAGCCAAAAACCTGGTTGCCAGGAGGCTGACACTTGGCCGCAAGTGGATCTTCCTGCAAGACAATAACCCCAAGCACACATCAAAATCCATAAAGAAATTGATAATTGGCCACAAAATCAACATTTTGCAATGGCCATCTCAATGACTTGAAACCCATTTGAAAAGCTGTGGTTTGAATTGAAAAGGGCAGTCCATAAGAGATAAAAAGATTTCAAAGATCTGGAAGGATTCTGTATGGAGGAATAGTCTAAGATCCCTCACAACGTGCTCGCCAACACTTTATAGAAACACATGGCTCAGTGCCGTTATTCTCACAAGGTGAAGTATTGAAAGGTAATGAAAACAGAGGTGTCCATCATTTTGACCCCTAACTTTTTGCGAATAAAATGAACACTACCTTTGAGAAATCACTTTCTCTGAGCAATTGTATAAAATAATTCCTCCATTTTGTGAGCATACACTATAGGCTAGCTCAGTATTTGAATAATGTATTGTTTTCTTGATCTTTATCAACCATCAAGGCCTTAATCATGACTCTCAGTTCCATTACATTACACATAATTCCATTATTTTACTTTTTGATTTGTGTGTATTGTTGTGAATTGTTAGATACTACTGCACTGTTGGAGCTAGGAACACAAGCATTTCACTACACCCGCAATAACATCTGCTAAATGTGTGTATGTGACCAATAACATTTTATTTTTATTTGATAAAGAATCATTGGACGAAGGCGTCTTCTGTATGGGGGAGTTTTGTTAAGAGCCCCGACGCTCGGTCTGAACATTAACAAGCATCACTTGAGGTACGGTTTTGGAAGCATAAGGACCTTATTTTTCATATCAGCAAGAAATTATATATATATATATATATTTTTTTTTTTAAGGTTCCATTGACACACCTTTATAGGGTTAGGGTTCCCACACGGCCATCGCCATGGTTACAGCACGTGGTCACAGATAACAGACGGAAGACAGAGTCGACTACTTGTGCTAATTAGCCATCCGTGTCTCCTAACACCTGTGTGTGAACAGAAGACGGACGCCACAAACGTGTTGTCACTGAAAAAGACTGTTGGCTGCAACTGTTTAAACTACAGAGATAGACGGAGGACTCATCTTTGTATCTGTGCCATTATAGCGTCTGTGACAGCATTGGGCAGCACCATTGAGGCTATATCCATTTTGAAGTAGTCCATTTTCTTCTTCACAATTGGCTGATCCCTCCTGATGACCCGGTTGGACATGGACCTTCCAGTTCTCTGCTGCCAATGACTGGAACGAATTGCAAAAATCTCTGAAGCTGGAGACTCTTATCTCCCTCAATAACTTTAAGCATCAGTTGTCAGAGCACCTTACCGATCACTGCACCTGTACACAGCCCATCTGAAATTAGCCCACCCAACTACCTCATCCCTATATTGTTATTTATTTTGCTCTTTTGCACCCCAGTATCTCTATTTGCACATAATCTCTTGCACATCTAGCATTCCAGTGTTAATACTATTGTAATTATTTTGCACTATAGCCTATTTATTGCCTTACCTCCATAACTTGCTACATTTGCACACACTGTATATATATTTTCTGTTGTATTTTTGACTTTATGTTTTTTACCCCATATGTAACTCTGTGTTGTTTTTATTGCACTGCTTTGCTTTATCTTGGCCAGGTTGCAGTTGTAAATGAGAACCTGTTCTCAACTGGCTTACCTGGTTAAATAAAGGTGAAATAAATAAATAAATAAATAAATAAATGACTCCAACTGGGTCACCAGGAGGGCTCAGCCAATGAAGTTGGAAATCCCACCCAGTTGACTACATTAAAAATGGTGGAAGCCGTCAATGGCGCTATCCATGCTAATACAGCCTTTTGGCCACTAGAGGCCTCTATCGCGCTCTATGGTTAAAATAGTGTACAGCAGTGGAGGCTGGTGGGAGGAGCTATAGGAGGACAGGCTCATTGTAATGGCTGGAATGGAATTAATGGAACGGAATCAAACGTATGGAAACCACGTTTGCCTCTGTACCATTAATTCCATTCCAGCCATTACAATGAGCCGGTCCTCCTATAGCTCCTCCCACCAGCCTCCACTGCTGTACACTATTTTAACCATTTGTGAAATGATTTTGATGTGATATGAAACTAAAGGGATTTATGTTTCTAGAACCGTACAGAAATTGAGAACCGATTCACGTTTAGATGGCGTTTTTGGCTGCCAGAGCCAATTCGCCTCTAAACAGAACATTAAAGGTCAGGCTATCACTCCACTAGCTAACTTTACTTACCGGTGTTAATCACATCTCCTGTCTTTTCTTCTTCGTCTTCCAATGTGACAGTAACCTCCCCCTGCTCCTTCACTCCAAAAACGACATCCTCCTCTTTCTCATCCCCCTCCTTCTCTTTCACTTCTTTAACTCCTTTCACTGTGACGTCCTCCTCTTCCTCCTCTTCTTTCACGACAATATTAAGCCACAGACCCTCTTTCTCCGTCCAGCAGACCTCCTGTTCTTTAGCAGTGGGGGAGTAGCTTAGTGAGCTCATGGTCGTGGATGTTAGCTAGCTAGTTAGCATAAACAACTAGCCTAGTGCTAACTTAACCAGCCAGCTAGATGACTAACAACGTAAATGCGAAATTAAACAGGGTAACTAGTAGATACGACAGACCTGTGTTTAAAATACAGCGACTTCCCATACACCGAAACCGTCTAAAGAGCTGCTATGTTGGCTAGCAAGCTACGGAGGTGCCTGACCAGCTTCTTCTACTTCTTCGGGGATTTATAGGCGGTTGGCATCCAACGTTAATGGTGCATTACCGCCACCTACTGTACTGGAGTGTGGTCCAGAGACGGGAGGCATTAAATCCTGCCGGCCCTTTACAAATAAATAAAAGATTGGAGACTGTATATAATTATGTTCTACTTAGTATGCTCTTTAAACAGTGGTTTAGTGACAACTTTTTTAGTTGCCAGCGCACAAAAAAAAAAAAAAAATGGTGTCATAATTTCTGAATCAAAGTTTGCACCATAGCCTATAGAATAATATAATTTTATATAATCCTATGCCTACACACATTGACTTGAAGAAATGTTTGTATTTTTAATACCCTCAAATACCAAATTAGGTCTACCTAATTTCAAAATAGGCCATCATCATTGTCAATCGTGAATAATATTCTCTATGATCTGTGATAAAAGAAATGCTTCTCTGTGACATCACAGGGTAGGATTACATCACAGTATGAAAATATATACACTCACTAACTGTAAGTCGCTCTGGATAAGAGCGTCTGCTAAATGACTAAAATGTAAATGTAAATGTAAATGATTAAAAGTAAGAAAAACAGTGATTTTCAAAACCTGCAAAGAGTTTCTAGCCAGAGGGAGGGTATTCTCCTACTCCCCAGGTCACCACGAATCTCATAGTGTTTGAAAATCACTGTTTTTAAAATGTTTAAACTATTGATGATGTCATCAATAGACATTTCTTACTTTATTTTTTTTCTTCTGCAAAACGTAGAAATGTGCCGTTTTCACATATGTAGACACTGGTATTGCGCTGGAGATAATGAAAATGAGGTTGCAAAGTGGTGGAATTGCACTCAAAAACTATCTACTGAAGAACTTTCAAAATACAAAAAGTGTCACAGTATGATCCGTTTTGCTTCACACATTTAGAAAGTTCTTGACAACTTGATTGATGACATGCAAAACATGTTGGGACTGTATCAACAGTGGACTAATGAAACAAATACCAAAATATCGTTTTTGAGTTGTATTTTTCTTTAAGGCCCCCACACTGGCCCATTTTTTATTTTTTTTTACCTTGAAGCCTTTTTTGTGAACCCCCCATTATTACCCAGATAATGATAATTTTGCTAAAAAAACGAACAAGTTAGACTGGCCCACTGGGCTAAAAGTGGACCAGCCTATCTGGTATTTGCCCGAATTGCCAGATGGCCAGTCCACCCCTGCTTGTGTGTCTGTGTGGCCTCATGGACTAGGTCATGTTACTCTATGTCAGTAAGGTGTCAAGCACATGGAGACAGGAACCAAAATAACACTTCATGAGTCAAACATCTACAGGTGTAGGATCTTAATTTCATAACTCTTTTGTTGCTGAGAATTTTCCTGCACCACAGGAAATGCAGATGAGCTTAATGATTTACATACATTCACTGAAAACCTGCACATACACAGGGTTATATTAACAGTATCACACTTTTCATGTAGCCTAATTTTGGCCAGCTAATAGCCAAACCACCGATCAAGCAACATTATGGACTGAATGTTAAAACCTGTCTGCCTGTCTGACTGTCTGTCTATCTATCTGTCTGTTTTTCTGTCTGTTTTTCTGCCTTTCTGTCTGTCTGTCTGCCTGTCTGTCCGTCCGTCCGTTAGTCTGTCTCCTACCTTACAGTCAGGTACAGCCTCCGTTATGGGGTAGACTCTGTGCCCCTTGTGGGTCTCAGTCGGTCCACACTGACTGCACACCGGCTCCAGGTCATCCACACAGAACAGGGTAAACTTCTCTCCATGCTCCCGGCACAGCTCTGGATCTCCAGGGGGAAGGACGGAGTCCTCTGCCCCAGGGAGAAGGGCCTTGAGCGAGGTGGAATCCCCTGAGAGGGACCCTAAGGCTGGAGCTTCTAGTCTGAGAGCCATCATGGATTCTTTTTCTGAGCAAGAGTGGAAGAAGGTAGCGAGAAGAACGAAAATAGAGGAGGAGAGAAAGAGAGAGAAAGAGAGAGAGAGCGGGAGAGAGAGAGAGAGGGAGAGAGAGTGGGAGGGAGAGGGGAGGGAAAGTAGTATGTGTGTATACGTTGCGTTGGTATTTTGTGTTCATTGTGTGTTTGTGTGTGCGTATACATGTGTTTGTGTGTGTATGGGTGTGTGTGTGTTTGTGTGTGTTTGAGTGTGTGTGTCTATATCAGTACCTGTGTACAACTCCATGAACTGAATGTAAGATGTATGTGTGCCATAGAGGTCAAATCCAGACGTGGGTTCTAATAGTATCTGAACTCTTTCAAATACTTTGAGCGTTTGCATTAGCCTACATGTGCCAGATGGGCGGGGTTTACCTTTTTGGGACTATTCTATTGGTCCTTAACGCCAGGCAATCACAGATAAAGTTGTTTTGAATCCAGAATAGGTCAAGTTACAACCCCCCCCTCTTTCTCTCTCTCTCTCTCTCTCTCTCTCTCTCTCTCTCTCTCTCTCTCTCTCTCTCTCTCTCTCTCTCTCGCCCCCATCCTCTCTCTCTCTCTCTCTCTCTCTCTCTCACCAGACAAACCAATCCCTAGGGCCCCAATCCTTACCACGTCCGTGGTTGGTATCTGTGGGTTGAATCCTAATTTAAGCAGTGCACATGGAAGCTATACCTCACATGCACACATAACTGGAGACTCAAACTGACACTAATGCTTGATTTAATGCTTGTTCAGGTTACGAGCAACTATACCTGGGTTCAAATAGTATTTCCTTTCTTTCAAATACTTTCTGGGCTTGATTGAGCTTGCCTGACAGCAATGGAACTCACAGGCTAGTCTAAAAAAATATGAACCCCGCCCATCTGGCATTCCAGCCAGGCTAAAGCAACCAATCAAAGTATTTGAAAGAAAGGAAATACTATTTGAACCCAGGTATGGTCGCTTGTAACCTGAACATACCCTTAAATCAAGCATGAGTGTCAGTCCGAGTCTCCTGTTATGTGTGCATGTGAGGTACAGCTTCCATGTGTGCTGCTTAAATTAGGATTCAACCCACAGATACCAACCACGGACGTGACTTCGTTGCAACAGAAAGTCTGTGCACTCAAATGGCACCCTATTCCCTATGTAGTGCACTACAGCGTATAAGTATGTCTATACAGTAAGTGCTCTACAGTAAGTGCATTACTATACCATATACTTAAGATACAATTATCACATAATATTAATAATATATAAATGTAATGGTAATGTACTGTAATGTAATAGTAATGTACTAATATTATAATATCATATTTCACATAGATCGTTTTTTAAATGCTAGTGACAGGGTCAAAGGTCACACACACATCATTGGCATAAAATGTAAAAAGAGAATAAAGTTTTCCAGATTCACCTGACTGGCACATTACGTTTACGTTTCAGTCGTTAGTGGACGCTCCTATCTAGAGGGACTTTCAGTTCATTCATTCAACCTAAAGGAAAAATATTTTTGTGTTTTTTTTTAACTGGTCCACTGTTGATTCAGCCCCAACATGTTTTGCATGTCAGCAGTCAAGTTTTCAAGATATAGGACATTTCAAGATTTAGGACTCCAGACCAAAGGACAAATTTGTCCATTGCTCGTGTTTCTTGGCCCAAGCATGTCTCTTCTTCGTATTGGTGTCCTTTAGTAGTGGTTTCTTTGCAGCAATTCGACCATGAAGGCCTGACTCACGCAGTCTCCTCTGAACAGTTGATGTTGAGATGTGTCTGCTACTTGAACTCTGTGAAGTATTTATTTGGGTTGCATTTTCTGAGGCTGGTAACTCTAATGAACTTATCCTCTGCAGCAGAGGTGACTTTGGGTCTTCCATTCCTGTGGCAGTCCTCATGAGAGCCAGTTTCATCATAGCGCTTGATAGTTTTTGCGACTGCACTTGAAGAAACTTTAAAAGTTCTTTACATTTTCCGGATTGACTGACCTTCATGTCTTAAAGTAATGATGGACTGTCATTCCACTTTGCTTATTTGAGCTGTTCTTGCCATAATATGGACTTGGTCTTTTACCAAATAGGGCTATCTTCTGTATACCACCCCTACCTTGTCACAACACAACTGATTGGCTCAAACGCATTAAGAAGGAAAGAATTTCCACAAATTAACTTTTAAGAAGGTACACCTGTTAATTGAAATGCATTCCAGGTGACAACCTCATGAAACTGGTTGAGAGAATGCCAAGAGTGTGCAAAGCTGTCATCAAGGCAAAGGGTGGCTATTTGAAGAATCTCAAATATAACATATATTTTGATTTGTTTAACACTTTTTTGGTTACTACATGATTCCATATGTGTTATATCATAGTTTTGATGTCTTCACTATTATTCTACAATATAGAAAATAGTACAAATAAAGAAAAACCCTTGAATGAGTAGGTGTTCTAAAACCTTTGACCGGTAGTGTACATATTCTAATATCTTATAATATCAAAAGCAGATAGTTAAGTACTCATAAAAAATAATCTACGGTGAAGGATAAGATGGCACATGTATGCACCTTTATTTATTTAATGTATTTATTTATTTGCACATAAGAAAAAATACCAAAACGATATGATGAGAATTCAAAGGCAAAATAAATGGTGTTTACATGACAGTATTAGCTATTACCTTGGAGGACCTCCGTCTGCAGACGGGGCAGTCCTGGCTGCCCCCTGACCTCCAGGTCTCCTCCAGGCAGGTCTTCCAGAAGCTGTGGTTGCAGGAGAGGAGGACAGGGTCCCTGAAGATATTACAGCACACAGGACAGGACAGGTCCTCTTCTAGGGGAGAGAGACTGCTGGTTGCCATGGCACACAGGACAGGACAGGTCCTCTTCTAGGGGAGAGAGACTGCTGGTTGCCATGGCACACAGGACAGGACAGGTCCTCTTCTAGGGGAGAGAGACTGCTGGTTGCCATGGCACACAGGACAGGACAGGTCCTCTTCTAGGGGAGAGAGACTGCTGGTTGCCATGGCACACAGGACAGGACAGGTCCTCTTCTAGGGGAGAGAGACTGCTGGTTGCCATGGCACACAGGACAGGACAGGTCCTCTACTAGGGGAGAGAGACTGCTGGTTGCCATGGCACACAGGACAGGACAGGTCCTCTACTAGGGGAGAGAGACTGCTGGTTGCCATGGCTGTTTCAAAGCTGTGTGCCGGTGTGTGTGTGTGTGTGTCAAAGTCAGCGTCAGAGCAACTCCGTCGAACAATACACTCTCTCACTTTTCACAGAAATGAAACTTAAAATACCCCCAGAATATTGACTTTCCCTAACGATCAAACCACAGAAACCCCTGAGCAACAAAAGCAACACAAAATGTACTCAAATCAACTCTTTCCTTCCCAGAAGTTGTGTCTGTCTGAATTGTGGGCATGAGAGACGATAGATATTGTTTCAAAGAGGGCTGCAAAGGTATTTCCTCATTGCTGGCTTGTGGGCAGGGCTTGTGATAACAGGGTATTTCCTCATTGCTGGCTTGTGGGTAGGGCTTGTGATAACAGGGTGTGGTTGGGCAGACACGTAGAAAAACAAGTTCAAAGATACCAGGGGGTGGAGACATTGGAAATCAAGTTTTAGTGTGTCTGTGTGTGTGTGTGTGTGTGTGTGTGTTTGTGTGTGTGTGTGTGTGTATGTGTGTGTGTGTGTTTGTTTGTCTGTGTCTGATAGTGCCTTTGTCTGCCAGTGTGAGTGTGTGTGAGTATGTTTCTGTGTGTGTCTGTCTGCCAGTGTGTGTGTGTGTGTGTGTATGTGTGTGTGTGTGTTTGTTTGTCTGTGTCTGATAGTGCCTTTGTCTGCCAGTGTGAGTGTGTGTGAGTATGTTTCTGTGTGTGTGTGTGTGTGTGTGTGTACCATATGTCAGTGGCTGGACTCAATGTACAGTTTGCATGACCCAAATGTACGTCAACCAGATACAGTGGCAGGGCTGGGATCTGAGCTGAGCAAAACTCACTGTAGGTTTCGTCCCAAATGGCACCCTATTCCCTATGCAGTGTACTACTTTTGACCAGGACCCATAGGGTAGTGCACTATATAGGGAATAGGGTACCATTTGGGATGCAAAACTCAGTCACCAGATCATCCATTACCTTACAGTAGTCGTCTGTCTGACCAATCAGAATATACTGTGTATGGAAATAAGGGGGTTTATATGTCCATAGATTGCACTATAAAGAGTGTATTGAGAAATGTTCAACTCAAAGTATCAAGTCAAAATAAAAGTCCAAACCTGTCGCTATCCGACTGTTAACTTAGTTTGACTGTAGCTTCTATGTTTAAAGAGCCAACAGTAAATCAATAACCATTATACCCATTAAAACCCTTGTCTCCTATTTACACCTGGGTTCAAACTCTATTCTAAATCTTTAAAAAATGATTGACATTTTCCCCTAGCCTGCCTGGTTTAGTGGGTCTGCACTTTGGGGAACTGGTTCATTGGTTGCGCTGCACCAGACAAGCTCAACCAAGCCCAGGTGACGTGTTTGAAGTGATTTTGAATACTATTTGAACCCAGGTCTGTTCCTACCTCACACATCATACAGTTTACTAGCTGAGGATGTTAGCCAGTCAAAACAAGGATTAGTGCAGGCATCCCCTATGGGCCCTGGTCTAAAGTAGGGCACTATAAAGGGAACAGGGTGCCATTTGGGATGCACCTTAGAGCTATGACATTTGGAAAGTGATACGTGCTTTCGAACATACAGTACACAGTACCTACTTGCACGGTAGGAACATGTTATGGATGAATGTGTGTGCGTGTGTGTGTGTGTGTGTGTGTGTGCATGCATGCATGTGTGTGTGTGTGTGTGTGTGTTTGTCAGATTCTCAGGCAGAGTCTCAGGCACATCAGGGACAGGACTGACTGCAGTTGTCTACCAGGGATCATACACTACACTTCTTCAGAATAGATTATTAACATCAGGGACAGGACTGACTGCAGTAGTGTGTTGTACAGGAGCTGTAGTCATGTGATGTAACTACATGTTATACAGGCGCTGTAGTCATGTGATGTAACTACATGTTATACAGGCGCTGTAGTCATGTTGTGTGTGTGTGTGTGTGTGTGTGGTGTGTAGGACGTGGCACAGTCATGGGGAGCCAGAGAAGGTGTGTGGTCCTCTGATAGACCCGTCCAAACACCTGGCCAACCTCCGATACACCGTCTGGAACAACATGCTGCACATAGCCCCCTACAGTGAGTCTGGGGGGAGAGGCGGAGTGGTGTGTGTGTGTGTGTGTGTGTGTGTGTGTGTCAAGAGCAGGACAGAAATAGCAGTGTGTAGTTAACAGTGTGTTGCTGGAGGTTGTTGTTGTACGAAGGATTCTCTGTCTACGCCCCAAATGGCAACCTATTCCCTATAGAGTTCACTACTTTTTACCAGAGCCCTGTACACCTTGGTCAAAAGTAGTGCACCATATAAGGAAGAGACAGGCCATTTGAGATACAGGCTGAGTGTTTACAGTCAATATGGTAGAATACTAATGAGTTAAATGAGCCATGTGTGACAGAGAGACAGAGAGACAGAGAGAGAAGGTGACAGAGAGACAGAGAGAGAAGGTGACAGAGAGACAGGGAGAGAAGGTGACAGAGAGAGAGAAAGTGACAGAGAGACAGAGAGACAGAGAGGGAAGGTGACAGAGAGACAGGGAGAGAAGGTGACAGAGAGACAGGGAGACAGGGAGGGAAGGTGACAGAGAGACAGAGAGAGAAGGTGACAGAGAGACAGAGAGAGAAGGTGACAGAGAGACAGGGAGGGAAGGTGACAGGGAGACAGGGAGGGAAGGTGACAGAGAGACAGAGAGACAGAGAGACAGAGAGAGAAGGTGACAGAGAGACAGAGAGACAGAGAGGGAAGGTGACAGAGAGACAGGGAGAGAAGGTGACAGAGAGACAGAGAGACAGGGAGGGAAGGTGACAGAGAGACAGAGAGAGAAGGTGACAGAGAGACAGAGAGACAGGGAGGGAAGGTGACAGAGAGACAGAGAGGGAAGGTGACAGAGAGACAGGGAGACAGGGAGGGAAGGTGACAGAGTAACAAGGAGACAGGGAGGGAAGGTGACAGAGAGACAGGGAGGGAAGGTGACAGAGAGACAGGGAGACAGGGAGGGAAGGTGACAGAGAGACAGGATGAGAAGGTGACAGAAAGACAGGGAGGGAAGGTGACAGAGAGACAGGGAGGGAAGGTGACAGAGAGACAGGGAGAGAAGGTGACAGAGAGACAGGGAGAGAAGGTGACAGAGAGACAGAGAGACAGGGAGGGAAGGTGACAGAGAGACAGAGAGAGAAGGTGACAGAGAGACAGAGAGACAGGGAGGGAAGGTGACAGAGAGACAGAGAGACAGGGAGGGAAGGTGACAGAGAGACAGAGAGAGAAGGTGACAGAGAGACAGGGAGAGAAGGTGACAGAGAGACAGAGAGAGAAAGTGTCAGAGAGAGGGGAGAGAAAGAGTGTGTGTGTGTATATGTGTGTGTCAAGGGGGGGGTTGTCTAGGTGTGTGTGTGTGTGTGTGTGTATCTGTAGGTGTGTGTGTCTCTCTACGTGTGTGTGTCTGTGTGTGTCTGTGTGTGTGTGTGTGCGCGCTCGTCATTATCAAGGTCTCTGCCTAGAGGATCTGGAAGTAGCCACGCCCATCTGCAGCAGACTTAACGCCACACCCGGCAACACTTCCTGGAAACTTGCGATGACATTGTGGCCAAGGGCTCCACCGGTCTTCCAATGAAAGAGGTGATGATTGATTGATTAATTGGTTGGTTTAACTATTTTGTGTGTGTGTGTGTATGTGTATATGTGTGTCTGTGCTCTAGCTGCTAAGGCCTTTGTGCAGCCTAGCCCTGGGCTCAGCCAGGGTGTGGCAGTACCTCAGGAGGTTGGAGATGGGGCCTGCAAGGCGGGCATGGCTGGAGGACAGCTGGGGGGTCCATGGAGGTTCCTGGAGACCGCTGGAGGAGGTCAGAGTGCTCTCTACAGGGTACAGAGTATACACACACACACACCTGCAGGACAAGACAGGACAGGACGGGACAGAGACAGAGACAGAGACAGAGAGAGGACATATCCATCCTGCCCTGGCTTTCGAAAGTATTTGAAAGCCAAGTTAACAAACAGATCACCGACCATTTCGAATACCACCGTACCTTCTCCGCTATGCAATCCGGTTTCCGAGCTGGTCACGGGTGCACTTCAGCCACGCTCAAGGTCATAAACGATATTATAACCGCGATTGATAATAGACAGTACTGTGCAGCCGTCTTCATCGACCTGGCCAAGGCTTTCGACTCTGTCAACCACCGCATTCTTATTGGCAGACTAAATAGCCTTGGTTTCTCAAATGACTGCCTCGCCTGGTTCACCAACTACTTCTCAGATAGAGTTCAGTGTGTCAAATCGGAGGGCCTGTTGTCTGGACCTATGGCAGTCTCTATGGGGGTGCCACAGGGTTCAATTCTTGGGCCGACACTTTTCTCCGTGTATATCAATGATGTCGCTCTTGCTGCTGGTGACTCTCAGATCCACCTCTACGCAGACGACACCATTTTGTATACATCTGGCCCTTCATTGGACACTGTGTTAACAAACCTCCAAACGAGCTTCAATGCCATACAACAATCCTTCAGTAGCCTCCAACTGCTCTTAAACACTAGTAAAACTAAATGCATGCTTTTCAATCGAACGCTGCTGGCACCCGCCCACCCGACTAGAATCACCACTCTCGACGGGTCTGACCTAGAGTATGTGGACAACTACAAATACCTAGGTGTCTGGTTAGACTGTAAACTCAACTTCCAGACTCACATAAAGAATCTCCAATCCAAAGTTAAATCTAGAATCGGCTTCCTATTTCGCAACAAAGCCTCCTTCACTCATGCTGCCAAACATGCCCTCGTAAAACTGACTATCCTACCAATCCTTGACTTCGGCGATGTCATTTACAAAATAGCCTCCAACACTCTACTCAGCAAATTGGATGTAGTCTATCACAGTGCCATCCGTTTTGTCTCCAAAGCCCCATACACTACCCACCACTGTGACCTGTACGCTCTTGTTGGCTGGTCCTCACTACATGTTCGTCGTCAAACCCACTGGCTCCAGGCCATCTATAAATCACTGCTAGGCAAATCCCCGCCTTATCTTAGCTCATTGGTCACCATAGCAGCACCCACCCGTAGTCTGCGCTCCAGCAGGTATATCTCACTGGTCATTCCCAAAGCCAACACCTCCTTTGGCCGCCATTCCTTCCAGTTCTCTGCTGCCAATGACTGGAACGAATTGCAAAAATCTCTGAAGCTGGAGACTCTTATCTCCCTCAATAACTTTAAGCATCAGTTGTCAGAGCACCTTACCGATCACTGCACCTGTACACAGCCCATCTGAAATTAGCCCACCCAACTACCTCATCCCTATATTGTTATTTATTTTGCTCTTTTGCACCCCAGTATCTCTATTTGCACATAATCTCTTGCACATCTAGCATTCCAGTGTTAATACTATTGTAATTATTCTGCACTATAGCCTATTTATTGCCTTACCTCCATAACTTGCTACATTTGCACACACTGTATATATATTTTCTGTTGTATTTTTGACTTTATGTTTTTTTACCCCGTATGTAACTCTGTGTTGTTTTTATTGCACTGCTTTGCTTTATCTTGGCCAGGTCGCAGTTGTAAATGAGAACCTGTTCTCAACTGGTTTACCTGGTTAAATAAAGGTGAAATAAAAAAAAAAAAAAAAAAATTGGTATAGACACAAACGTTCACTCCCATTATATCCCTCCGTTCTAATCTCCTCTCTCGCTATTGCTCCCACTCCCCGCTCCCGCTCTCTCTCTCTCTCTCTCTCTCTCTCTCTCTCTCTCTCTCTCTCTCTCTCTCTCTCTCTCTCTCTCTCTCTCTCTCTCTCTCTCTCTCTCTGTCTCTCTCTCTCTCTCTCTCTCTCTCTCTCTCTCTCTCTCTCTCTCTCTCTCTCTCTCTCTCTCTCTCTCTCTCTCTCTCTCTCTCTCTCTTCCCTCTCTCTCTCTCTCTCTCTCTCTCTCTCTCTCTCTCTCTCTCTCTCTCTCTCTCTCTCTCTCTCTCTCTCTCTCTCTCTCTCTCTCTCTCTCTCTCTCTATCTATCTATCTATCTATCTCAGGTGATTGACAGTTCAGCATTGATGTTCCGGAGGCTTGTTTCTCGTCATATCTGTTTTTCTCTCGACCAAGCAGAACTGACCGGTGTCCTATGTAGGGTCCGAGACAGAGTGGGCAAGGTGTGTGTGTGTGTCTGTGTTTAACTTCCTCTAAAGTGTACATTAACCTTGAAACTCTCTGTCTTTCGCACGCACGCACACACACACACACACACACACATGCACACAGAAACTGGATCTGGAACTGAGGACGGTTTCGGACACAGTTGGTTCTGGAGTCTCTGCTGCAGATCACCTTGCCAACCCTCCTACAGTCTAGGAACACAGGTAAGAGTGTGTGTGTGTGTATGTGTGTGTGATAGTTTGTGTGTGAGACAGAGAGAGCAAGTAAGCAAGCAATGTACACTACACAATGTACGTATATATACACACTACCGGTCAAAAGTTTTAGAACACCTACTCATTCAAGGGTTTTTCTTTATTTTGTACTATTTTCTACATTGTAGAATAATAGTGAAGACATCAAAACTATGAAATAGCACTTATGGAATCATGTAGTAACCCAAAAAAGTTTTAAACAAATCAAAATATTTTTTTTTG
>NW_025533593.1:637500-665000 GCF_020615455.1 Coregonus clupeaformis
CAGTATGAAAAATAAAAAATCATGTATGCACTCACTAATTGTAAGTCGCTCTGGATAAGAGCGTCTGCTAAATGACTAAAATGTAAATGTAATCGAACCCACAATTGCTGATGCTCAAGAAGGCCAATTTTATTGCTTCTTTAATCAGCACAACAGTTTTCAGCTGTGCTAACATAATTGCAAAAGGGTTTTCTAATGATCAATTAGCCTTTTAAAATGATAAACACAACGTGCCATTGGAACACAGGACTGATGGTTGCTGATAATGGGCCTCTGTACACCTATGTAGATATTCCATTAAAAATCAGCCGGTTCCAGCTACAATAGCCATTTACAACATTAACAATGTCTACACTGTATTTCTGATCAATTTGATGTTATTTTAATGGACAAAAAAAAATCGCTTTTCTTTCGAAAACAAGGATATTTCTAAGTGACCCCAAACTTTTGAACGGTAGTGTATGTTTCTATATATGTACAGCTACCTGCCAAAATAAAGGAAACACCAACATAAAGTGTCTTACTAGGGGCGTAGCGCCACCATGAGCCTGAACAGCTTCACTGCACCTTGGCATAGATTCTATAAGTGTCGAACACTATTTTGCGACACCATTCTTCCACGAGATATTCCATCATTTGGTGTTTTGTTGATGGTTTGATGGCGGTTGGGTTGAGATCTGGTGACTGAGACACACACACACTTTTAAACCCCCTTATGCTCCTTTGAGACCCCTCTATCAAAGTCACTGAGAACTTCTTTTAGCCATGGTAGCCAAAATAATGGGCAACTGGGCATTTTTATACATGACCCTAAACCAGCCAGGTCACCCGTGATACAAGTCAGTATTCGACGTCCATCCATGTCTGAGGACATCGGGAGATGACGTGGAAACCGGCCACTAGGGGCAACAGTGAGCACTGTTACTTTCAAGTAGGCTAAGCATCTACCTCCGGTTGCAAAGGTTGCATGTTCGAATCCAGCGATAGAAAGTCGTTTTGGATATTTTTTGTTTTAAGCCTATCCCAAACCTTAACCCTTACCGTAACCATTCGGAGTTAATGCCTAACCTTAAGAATTAGCAGTTGATGCCTAACCTTAAGAATTCGCAGTTGATGCCTAAATTTAACCTTGTAATGATAAAGAGAAGAACACTTGTTGGAGAAACATGGATGAACGTCTAATTCTGACGTGAGACTGTGAGATCTTGTTGTCCTAAGCATGATGGTTAATTGCTTAATTAACTCAGGAACCACACCTGCTTTCAATATACTTTGCATCCCTCATCTACTCAAGTGTTTCATTTATTTTGTCCGTTATATGTACAGTGTGTATGTATGTAACATGTGTGTGTGTGTCTGACAGGAATCGGCTGAGCTTATCGATAGGAACTTCATGTTGAACGAGGAGTTTGATGACAACAAGATGCGGAGCGTCACCGACCCGATACGCCGCCTCAAATACAAGGTGGAGAAGAAGAAGAAGAAGAAGAGGTGGTGGGGGTGGGGGGGTGGTGGAGGAGAGGAGGAGGAGGAGGAGGAGGAGGAGGAGGAGGAGAAAAAGGGGGATGAGGTGAAAAGGGGAGAGGAAGGATGAGAAGAGAAGGTGGAACTCCACTCATCTGAATCCTCTCCAATGATTGGTTGGTTCTGTCAAGACAGACCTCTTGATTGGTTGATTGTGGCTTTTGTTAATGACTGGATTGCTGATGCTGCCAAGACAACGTCTGCATCCCAAATGGAACCCTATTCCCTTCATAGTGCACTGCTTATGAGAAGGGCCTAAAAGGCTCTGGTCAAAAGTAGTGCACTATGTAGGGATCTGGTGTGTCATAATGGGTTGTAGTGATGGAGAGCTTTTCACTAGGCCTCAAAACACTGATGCTAATGCTGATGCTAACTAGCGATTAGTATTGACTGAATAATATGAACTGATGTTAACTAGCGATTAGCAATGACTGAGTAATATGAACTGATTCTAACTAGCGATTAGCAATGACCGGCTAATATGAACTGATGCTAAGTACAGATTAGCAATGGCTGAATAATATGAACTGGATGCTATTGGTTGCTAACTAGCGATTAGCAGTGGTTGAATAAATGGAAAATAATGCTAATTGATGCTAACTTGCAAGCAGCAATGACTGTATAATATGAACAGTTGCTAACTACACATTTAGAAAAAAGTCTTCCAAAAGGGTTCTTCAGCTGTCCCAATAGGATAACCCTTTTGGGTTCCGTGTAGAACCCTCTGTGGAAAGGGTTCTACATGGAACCGAAAAGGGTTCTACCTGGAATCAAAAGAGTTCTACCTGGAGCCAAAAATAGTTCTTCAAAGGGTTCTCCTATGGGTACAGCCAAAGAACCCTTTTAGGTTCTAGATAGCACCTTTTTTTCTAAGTGTAGTGAATAGCAATGACTGGCTAATATGAACGAATGCTAACTAGCAATTAGTAATGACCGGCTAATATGAACTGAATGCTAACTAGTGATTAGCAATGGTTGAATAATATTAACTGATGCTAATTATACTGAACAAAAATATAAACGCAACATGCAATAATTTCAAAGATTTTACAGTTCATATGAGGAAATCAGTAAATATAAATAAATTCATTAGGCCCTAATCTATGGATTTCACATGACTGGGAATACAGATATGCATCTGTTGGTCACAGATACCTTTATTTTAAATGGGCCTCACAATGGCCGTCAGGTTCTCGTAACTGTATTTGTGGACATTCAAATTGCCATCGATAAAATGCAATTGTGTTCGTTGTCCATAGCTTATGCCTGCCCATACCATAACCCACCGTCACCATGGGAACTCTGTTCACAACGTTGACATCAGCAAACAGCTCGTCCACGTGATGCCATACACATGGTCTGTGGTTGTGAGGCTGGTTGGATGCACTGCCAAATTCTCTAAAATGATGTTGGGGGAGGCTTATGGTAGAAAAATGAACATTCAATTCTCTGGCAACAGCTCTGGTGGACATTCCTGCAGTCAGCATGCCAATTGCATGCTCCCTCAAAACTTGAGACATCTGTGGTATTGTGTTGTGTGACAAAACTGCACATTTTAGAGTGGCCTTTTATTGTCCCCAGCACAAGGTGCACCTGTGTAATAGTCATACTGTTTAATCAGCTTTTTGATATGCCACACCTGTCTGGTGGATGGATTATCTTGGCGAAGGAGAAATACTCACTAACAGGGATGTAAACAAATGTGTGCACAGAATGTTAGAGAAATAAGCTTTTTGTGCGTATGGAACATTTCTGGGATATTTTATTTCAGCTCATTAAACATGGGACCAAAGCTTTGCATGTTGCGTTTATATTTTTGTTCAGTGGCAATGGTTTACTAATGTTAACTGATACTAATTGATGCTAACTAGCGATTAGCAATGACTGGATTATATGAACTGATGCTAATTGATGCTAACTAGTGATAATGACTGGATAATATGAACTGATGCTAATTCATGCTAACTATTGATTAGCAGTGACTGGATAATATGAACTGATGCTAATTGATGCTAACTAACAATTAGCAATAGGTGGCTAATATGAACTGAATGCTAATTGATGCTACCTATGGATTGGCAATCGCTGAATAATATGAACTGATGATATCTAGGAATTAGCAATGTCTGTATAATATGAAATGTTGCTAATAACAATGGTTGGATAATATTGGCACTAATTACTGTCCATAGTGCTGTGGCGTGAAGGTGCCAGAACAGAAGACTGCTTCTGTAGGTCACCTCAATGCTTTACACTGGGGATTGTTATGTATATCTGTTACGTGTATATCATTTATGTTAATCATCATAATAAAACATAACCTTCTGGATGATGATGATGATGATGATGAGGGTGATGATGATGATGCTGTTGTAGTTATGATGATTTAACAAATATGGCAGAAGCCTATTAGGTCATCCCTCCCCCTCTCTCTCTCTCTCTCTCTCTCTCTCTCTCTCTCTCTCTCTCTCTCTCTCTCTCTCTCTCTCTCCCTCTCTCTTTCATCCCTCTCTCTCTCTCTTTCATCCCTCTCTCTCCCTCTCTCTCTCTCTTTCATCTCTCTCTCTCTCTCTCTCTCTCTCTCTCTCTCTCTCTCTCTCTCTCTCTCTCTCTCTCTCTCTCTCACTCACTCACTCACTCACTCACTCACTCACTCACTCACTCACACACTCTCTCTCTCTCTCTCTCTCTCTCTCTCGCTCTCTCTCTCTTTCACCTTCTCTCTCTCTTTCGCTCTTTCACTTTCTGCCTCTCTCTTTCTCTCTTTTTCACTCTGTCTCTGTCTCTGTCTCTCTCTCTCTCCTTCTTTGTCTTTTGCACAAACCCAGCCAGTTGTGCTTTTCCTTTTTTACAAATGTGTTGCTGACACAGTCCCGTAGCTACTTCCTGTTCTCTCAGTAACAATACGGCAGAGAGAGGAAGTACAACTGAAATCACAACTCTATGACAAAATCTAACTTCACCAGAAGGGTAAGAATCTTACTTCAATAAACAGTTCAGTTTAATAATATGTTCAGATGATTTGATAAAAGAGGAAGTCAAGTGACTCAATGATTTCATCACCAGATGAGGCCTATAGCGGACAAGGAGGAAAAGAGAGAGGAGGAGAAAGTGGTGAAGGAGAGAGGGATGAGTGAGAAAGGAGGACAGAAACAATAGGCCTCATTTAAAATTCAACCAATTAACTAACCCCCTAAACTTTTTTTGACAAATGTATTATTTCCTTATTAATAGCCATGCTTCCTCCTTCTTCAAGTGTGTTGCATTTTTATTCACACATGGGACACCATTTCTGTGGTATAAAATAGCAAAAAATAATCAATTAAAAACGTATCCTTTTTTTGCCACAGATCTGTGCTCTTTCGCACCACGAAAAATGGTGCCCATAGTCACTTCCTGTTTCTGCAGCAGTAAAATCGAAAGTCAAAGTCATGACATTGCATGAAGTCACTTCACAGCAAAATTGTGAAAGCTGTGAACGATTTTGCACCAGGATGTCACCCATAATTGCTAGGATTCAGTGTTTGGTAGTACTGAGTGAAGAGGTACACTCCTATGCCAGGAGCCATTGGGAAGTCCCGCCCCTCTGACCTTCTCCTCCAATGGGTTTTGAGAAGGGAGATGAGGAGCGAGGACGCAAGGAGTATCCAATTGAGATTCTCCCATGTAGTCGTGTTGTGTCACTTGACACACAGTCTGAGATGGAGGGAGAGCGTCCTCGAGTGGGAGATCGACTGTTGCTCTCCCTCCAATTTGGATGTGTAGTGATGTGAACGTGATTAGGGAGTGGACTCCCGGGACAGTTTATCTGTCGTGGTGCGTCTGTGAGTGTGTTTCTGTCATCTGATCTG
This sequence comes from Coregonus clupeaformis, assembly GCF_020615455.1. Classification (NCBI taxonomy): domain Eukaryota; kingdom Metazoa; phylum Chordata; class Actinopteri; order Salmoniformes; family Salmonidae; genus Coregonus; species Coregonus clupeaformis. The sequence continues at coordinate 642,876 of NW_025533593.1, forward strand.
TAGAGGGCGCTTCATCTCTGATTTCGTTATGAACAGGTGTGAAAGTAGATTTCATTTCTTCCCGGTCTTCCAGGACTTTCTGTATTACTTTGTTGGTTTCAGCAGAGATTACCATGAATCCCAGTTAAACAAACTTTAATATTGTTCCGCCATTACTGTACATATGCACCACAGGTGTCATAAAAGGCAGAGCTGGCGTTATGGGCGGGCCTTAGGGGGCCTGGCCCGCCCTACCATACCTCCTTGCACGTCCAATATTTATCAGGCGCGCCAAACAGAAAATCAATCTTACACTACCGGTCAAAAGTTTTAGAACACCTACTCATTCAAGGGTTTTTCTTTATTTTTTAATATTTTCAACATTTTAGAATAATAGTAAAGACATCAAAACTATGAAATAACACATATGGAATCATGTAGTAACCAAAAAAGTGTTAAACAAATCCCCCAAAAATGAGATTTGAGATTCTTCAAATAGCCACCCTTTGCCTTGATGACAGCTTTGCACACTCTTTTCCAGCAGTCTTGAAGGAGTTCCCACATATGCTGAACACTTGTTGGCTGCTTTTCCTTCACTCTGCGGTCCGACTCATCCCAAACCATCTCAATTTGGTTGAGGTCGGGGGATTGTGGAGGCCAGGTCATCTGATGCAGCACTCCATCACTCTCCTTCTTGGTAAAATAGCCCTTACACAGCCTGGAGGTGTGTTGGGTCATTGTCCTGTTGAAAAACAAATGATAGTCCCATTAAGCCCAAACCAGATGGGATGGCATATCGCTGCAGAATGCTGTGGTAGCCATGCTGGTTAAGTGTGCCTTGAATTCTAAATAAATCACAGACAATGTAACCAGCAAAGCGCCCCCACACCATAACACCTCCTCCTCCATGCTTTACGGTGGGAAATACACATTCAGAGATAATCCGTTCACCCACACCGTGTCTCACAAAGACACGGCAGTTGGAACCAAAAATCTCAAATTTGGACTCCAGACCAAAGGACAAATTTCCACCGGTCTAATGTCCATTGCTCGTGTTTCTTGGCCCAAGCAAGTCTCTTCTTCTTATTGGTGTCCATTAGTAGTGGTTTCCTTGCAGCAATTCGACCATGAAGGCCTGATTCACACAGTCCCCTCTGAACAGTTGATGTTGAGATGTGTCTGTAACTTGAACTCGGTGAAGCATTTATTTGGGCTGCAATTTCTGAGGCTGGTAACTCTAATGAACTTATCCTCTGCAGCAGAGGTAACTCTGGGTCTTCCATTCCTGTGGCGGTCCTTATGAGAGCCAGTTTCATCATAGTGCTTGATGGTTTTTGTGACTGCGCTTTAAGAAACTTTCAAAGTTCATGTCTTAAAGTAATGATGGACTGTCGTTTCTCTTTGCTTATTTGCGCTGTTCTTGCCATAATATGGACTTGGTCTTTTACCAAATAGGGCTATCTTCTGTATACCCCCCTATCTTGTCACCTCACAACTGATTGGCTCAAACGCATTAAGAAGGAAAGAATTTCCACAAATTAACTTTTAAGAAGGCACACCTGTTAATTGAAATGCATTCCAGGTGACTACGTCATGAAGCTGGTTGAGAGAATGCCAAGAGTGTGCAAAGCTGTCATCAAGGCAAAGGGTGGCTATTTGAAGAATCTCAAATATAAAATATATTTTGATTTGTTTAACACTTTTTTGGTTACTACATGATTCCATATGTGTTATTTCATAGTTTTGTGTTTTCACTATTATTCTACAATGTAGAAAATAGTAAAAAATAAAGAAAACCCCTTGAATGAGTACGTGTTCTAAAACTTTTGACCGGTAGTGTAGATAAAGCATCCGAGCGAGCAAAACAGCGCCCCTCTGTCTCAGAATGTGTAGACCATGTATCTGATGCTGTCCGGACAAAAAGTAATACTCTTTCTGGCCAGACAGCATCAGATACATGGGCTACACATACTGAGACAGAGGGGCGCTGTTTCGCTCATTCGCATTCTTTCTCCGGTGAGATAGTTTTGGCCACTGTTCAGATGCTGGAAATATTTTGGACCAGTGGCAGCCCGCCCATTAGATCATCCCACTTGTGATTGGTCATTTTTTTTAAAAATCACTAAGTAAATGGACCGTTCTGGAACGCTAAAATGTTCTCAAATGTGCATTTAATCAGAACTTCTCCCTCATGGTCTCATTGTGACATCCTTAAGTAGTTTGCTTCTTGTTCTGCAGTTCAGTTCAGAAGGACGACTGTGTCTTTGATGTGTCTGGGTGGTTTAATACATCATCCACAGCATAATTATTAACTTGACCATGCTTAAAGAGATATTCAATGTCTGATTTGTTATTGTTACCGATCTACCAATCACTGCCCTTCTTTATGAGGTGTTCGAAAAGCTCCCTGGTCTTCGTAGTTGAATCTGTGCTTGAAATTCAATACTTGCTTCCAGATGTTCTATATATGGGGGACAGAGGAAGGGTTAGTCATTCAAACATCATGTCAATCCCTGTTATTTCAAACAGAGTGAGTCAATGTAACTTATTGATTTGTTAAGACACATTTTACTTCTGAACAAATTTAGGCTTGAACTAATTTGGGGTGAATAATCATGCAACGACTGTCCTCTGTAGCTCAGCTGGTAGAGCACGGCGCTTGTAACGCCAAGGTAGTGGGTTTGATCCCCGGGACCACCCATACACAAAAATGTATGCACGCATGACTGTAAGTCGCTTTGGATAAAAGCGTATGCTAAATGGCATATTATTATTATTATATATATATATATTTTTTTTTTAAATGTATTAATTAGTCAAAATGTATAGAATGTTCCTTTCACTTTGAAATTGTGGAGTATTTTGTGTAGATCAATGACAAAAAATTACAATTAAATTAATTTCAATCCCACTTTGTAGCGCAACTACATTTTAAAATAAAAGTTCAAGGGGGTGTAGACTTTCTATAGGCACTGTATCTTGTCTAAGAAACTGCCATCAGTTCAAAAACTTGGCATCATATTTCTGTCATGCTACTTTGTTGACAACTCCATCCCCATACATATATTTAGCAGATGTTATCATACATGGTGTAGCGAAATGCTTGTGTTCCTAGCTCCAACAGTACCTACAGTTATGGGCCTAATCATAGAATTACAGAATCCCTATTAAATTAAAAGGATCTCTGTGGGTCTAATAGTAAATATGTAATTTCACTTTTAAAAATGTGTTAGCTTTTAAATGTAGCTTAAACACAACCAGACATTGTTTTCATCTGATTACTAAAGGCTCCTCCTCACGCACGTTCGTAATAATTCCAGTTTTCAAATGGTGCACTGTGCCATTTGATGAATAGAAAGAAACATCTTGTTACAAAACACCAGAAAGTGTAGCAACATTACAGCGATGATCAAATAGGCCTACACTTGTAGCCTGTATTGATGCATCCATTGCTGCCCGTAAGCGTCTCGGGCTCTTGCCACGCATCTCTGCCTTGGCAAAAGTGTTCTCCTCCAACCACAATGCATTTTGGAGCGAATACCACCCGTTTCAAGTCCATTAGCTCATTTTCCATGCGGTAATGATAAGTAATGGTGGAACAGACAGTTTAGTTGGCATTTTGTTTTAATTATTGATTGTATTTTACCTTTTACGCAGAGGTGTGGACTCAAGTCACATGACTTGGACTCGAGTCTGACTTGACTCACACATTTGATGACTTGACTTGAGAGAAAATTAAATAACTTGAGACTGATGACTTGAAATTATCTGGCCAGGTTTTGTAATGTTTGTCACTCATTTTGTGGCACAGAGTCTCGGTGCAGCCAGAGACCAGTATCGCACTTGCACCCAAAAAAAACCGGATTGGCTAGTGAAACGCACACTAGGCCCTCTGATTGGACAAGCAACCTGTAAATCAAAACAGGTCGGGTGAGCTTGCGCAGTGAGAAGGTTGTGGGGTGTTGTAAGTCTAAAACAAATGTGTTTTCTTCATATTTTAATAGGCCTACCATTTGTATATTATATCTTTGCTTATTCGATCTGGTCACTAACATAGGCCTATGGCATTGCACCAAATTCTTGTTAAAAAAACATCTAATCGGTGCTTCAGAACCAAAAAATGGTGCGTCAGTGTAAAGTACCGTTTATCAATCTGCTACAGACGCAGCTTTGCCACAACAATAGGCTATCTGGTGATTTAATTGATGTTAATGTTCATATTTCAGATAGGCCTAGTTTGGGTGGGTTATAATGATATAGTCCTTCCTCATTGGTGGTTACTGGCTATATGTATATATGTATATGTACTGGATATATGTATATGTATTGGATATATGTATATGTACTCTCTATATGTACAGTGGGGGGAAAAGTTTTTAGTCAGCCACTAATTGTGCAAGTTCTCCCACTTAAAAAGATGAGAGGCCTGTAATTTTCATCATAGGTACACGTCAACTATGACAGACAAATTGAGAAAAAATCCAGAAAATCCCATTGTAGGATTTTTTATGAATTTATTTGCAAATTATGGTGGAAAATAAGTATTTGGTCACCTATAAACAAGCAAGATTTCTGGCTCTCACAGACCTGTAACTTCTTCTTTAAGAGGCTCCTCTGTCCTCCACTCGTTACCTGTATTAATGGCACCTGTTTGAACTTGTTATCAGTATAAAAGACACCTGTCCACAACCTCAAACAGTCACACTCCAAACTCCACTATGGCCAAGACCAAAGAGCTGTCAAAGGACACCAGAAACAAAATTGTAGACCTGCACCAGGCTGGGAAGACTGAATCTGCAATAGGTAAGCAGCTTGGTTTGAAGAAATCAACTGTGGGAGCAATTATTAGGAAATGGAAGACATACAAGACCACTGATAATCTCCCTCGATCTGGGGCTCCACGCAAGATCTCACCCCGTGGGGTCAAAATGATCACAAGAACGGTGAACAAAAATCGCAGAACCACACGGGGGGACCTAGTGAATGACCTGCAGAAAGCTGGGACCAAAGTAACAAAGCCTACCATCAGTAACACACTACGCCGCCAGGGACTCAAATCCTGCAGTGCCAGACGTGTCCCCCTGCTTAAGCCAGTACATGTCCAGGCCCGTCTGAAGTTTGCTAGAGTGCATTTGGATGATCCAGAAGAGGATTGGGAGAATGTCATATGGTCAGATGAAACCAAAATAGAACTTTTTGGTAAAAACTCAACTCGTCGTGTTTGGAGGACATTGAATGCTGAGTTGCATCCAAAGAACACCATACCTACTGTGAAGCATGGGGGTGGAAACATCATTCTTTGGGGCTGTTTTTCTGCAAAGGGACCAGGACGACTGATCCGTGTAAAGGAAAGAATGAATGGGGCCATGTATCGTGAGATTTTGAGTGAAAACCTCCTTCCATCAGCAAGGGCATTGAAGGTGAAACGTGGCTGGGTCTTTCAGCATGACAATGATCCCAAACACACCGCCCGGGCAACGAAGGAGTGGCTTCGTAAGAAGCATTTCAAGGTCCTGGAGTGGCCTAGCCAGTCTCCAGATCTCAACCCCATAGAAAATCTTTGGAGGGAGTTGAAAGTCCGTGTTGCCCAGCGACAGCCCCAAAACATCACTGCTCTAGAGGAGATCTGCATGGAGGAATGGGCCAAAATACCAGCAACAGTGTGTGAAAACCTTGTGAAGACTTACAGAAAACGTTTGACCTGTGTCATTGCCAACAATGTAACGATCCCGGCAGTCTGAGTCGGGTCCTGTCTGGTGACTAGTTTTTCTGTTCGTGATCTCCAGTTTCCCGAGGGTTCGGGAACGCTCCGGGGAGCTCTCTTGTTTTCCGCACCTGCATCCCATCAGCAATCTGCACACCTGGTCCTGATCATCACCCTTCTTAGGCTCTGGCCTAACATCCAGTTCCTGCCGGATCGTTAGCCATGAACAGTAGGTTTACCAGAGTATCAGTCTTTGAGCCTAGCGTTAGTTTTGTTGTTTTTTGCACCGTGTTGGGTTGTTGCTTACTTACCCCCGTTTTGTTCCATCTGCAGTCACCCGTCCGGAACCTTCATCCAACCTCTGCCTGGTGGTCGGCGGCTGCCGACCCAGGATGGGATCAACCACTGCACCCCCAACAACTAATCAACGCCGCCCGCTCTGTTCCCCGGATTATTCAGCATCACTCTTGAATTTGTAATAAACACTCACCTTCGTTTCAACTTACCTTGTCCTGGTCTGCTTCTGGGTTCTGGCTTAGCAACTCGTGACAGAACGATCCGGCCAGTAATGAACCCAGCGGACCTGGACTCTGTTCGCCATGCCATTACCCATCAGGAGAAGATGTTGGGCCATCATAGCACGGTACTACAGGAGATCGCGTTGTCAGTTCGGAACCTTTCTACCGGTCTGACGGAGGTCCAGAACCAACGCAAGTTTCCGGTGGAGGATCCACTACCGGTTTCACCCATCTCGCCTGCCGCTTCTGGAGCTGTGTCCTTCCGTGAGCCCGAGGTTCCGACGCCGGATAGATATGAGGGGGAGCTGGGAAGATGCCGTTCCTTCCTTATGCAGTGTGGATTAGTGTTCGATCTACAGCCCTACTCTTATGCCACAGACAAGGCTAGGATAGCCTTTGTGATTGCGTTGCTGCGTGGTCGAGCGCTGGAGTGGGCTTCAGCCGTTTGGGAACGACAAGACCCCTGCATGGCTTCATACCAGGGGTTCACGGCCGAGATGAGGAAGCTCTTCGACCATTCCGTCCGAGGGAGGGACGCAGCTAGGCGCCTGTTTTCGCTTCACCAAGGAACTCGCAGCGTGGCCGACTTCGTGATCGAGTTCAAGACGTTGGCTGTGGAGAGTGGGTGGAACGAGGAGTCTCTGCAAGCGGCCTTTTACCAGGGTCTGTCGGAGCAGCTCAAGGATGAGTTGATCTCCTATCCGGAGCCTAGTGACCTGGACAGCTTGGTAGCCTTGTCTATTCGGGTGGATAATCGAGTCCGAGAGCGAAGGAGGGAGAAGCAATGGGGTCCGTCCAATCGATCAGCTTCTCAGTTCCCAGTCGGGTCGGGTGGTGGACCAGATCACGTCGATCATTCTCTACCACAAAGGATTAGTGGAGAGGTCCTCTCTCCCGATTCTGAACCCATGCAAGTGGGGCGGCACGGGTTAACCAAGGAGGAGCGTCAACATAGACGTAAGACCAACTGCTGCCTCTACTGTGGTAGCTCGGGACATTACATCTCCACTTGTTCCCGGCGGTCGTCAAACTGCCCGGCTCGCTAAAGTTGGGAGGACTTTTAGCGAGCCAGTTTCAACCTCTCAGTACCTCTGTCAGACCCCGTTTCCGGCTACCCTTGTGAACAGGAATCAGAGCTTAGCGATTAACGCTTTTATCGATTCAGGTGCCGATGGAAGCTTTCTTGATGCCGAGTTGGTGGAACAGCTGGGGCTTTCCAAGGAGCAATTGCCGGAAGCCATTGAAGCGACCACTCTGAACGGCAGTAGTCTGGCACGTATCACGATGAGGACTGAACCCGGTTAAGATGCGGTTGTCGGGGAATCATTCTGAGATGATTTCATTCTTCATTCTGCCGTCTTCCCATGTTCCTCTGGTCCTTGGATACCCCTGGCTGAAGGAACACAATCCCACGTTCGATTGGGTGACGGGCAAGGTAACGAGTTGGAGCCTTGATTGTCATGCTAACTGTCTCAAGACTGCCTGCCCCCATTCGGTTCCCAGTCAGGTGATTGAGGCTAAACCCCCAGATTTGTCCCTGGTTCCCGAGACATATCACGATTTGGGGGAAGTTTTCAGTAAGCAGAAGGCTCTGTCACTCCCTCCCCCACCGACCATATGATTGTGCCATCAACCTGTTCCCTGGAGCTGTCTACCCCAAGGGAAGGTTATACAGTATCTCCCGACCTGAACGTGAGGCGTTGGAGACCTACATCAAGGAGTCCCTAGCTGCTGGTCTCGTTCGTCCCTCGTCATCACCCCTGGGGGCAGGATTCTTCTTTGTGGGTAAGAAGGATGGCTCTCTTCGACCGTGTATTGATTATCGGGGGTTGAATGACATCACGGTCAAGAACAAGTATCCCCTGCCCTTGATGAGTTCTGCCTTCGACTCCTTACAGGGTGCTACGGTGTTCACCAAGCTAGACCTACGCAATGCGTATCACATGGTCCGGATCAGAGAGGGGGACGAGTGGTTGACGGGTTTCAATACACCGATGGGTCACTCGAGTATCAGGTGATGCCGTTTGGACTGACCAATGCTCCAGCGGTATTCCAGAGTATGGTGAACGACGTCCTGAGAGATATGATCGGTCTCTTTGTGTTTGTTTACCTGGATGACATTCTGATCTTCTCGAAGGAACCTTCCGACCACGTCCAGCATGTCCGGCAGGTTCTGCAGCGATTGTTGGAGAATCGCCTGTTCGTGAAGGCCGAGAAGTGCGAGTTTCACGCCCACACGACATCCTTTCTCGGGTACATCATCTCCAGGGGAGAGATTAGGATGGACCAGGAGAAGGTTAGAGCGGTTCTGGAATGGGCCCAGCCCGGTACGAGATTGCAGCTCCAGAGATTTTTGGGGTTTGCGAATTTCTACCGCAGATTCATCCGGGATTACAGCCGTGTGGCCGCTCCGTTAACTGCCTTGACTTCCAGTATCAGGACCTTCAAGTGGAATCCGGAGGCGGATCGAGCGTTTCTGGATTTGAAGAGGCGATTCACCAACGCACCGATTCTCTCTCAACCGGACACGGCCCGTCAGTTCGTCGTTGAAGTGGACGCGTCTGATGTGGGAGTTGGCGCCATCCTGTCGCAGCGATGCTCCACGGACAGTAAACTCCATCCCTGCGCCTACTACTCGTCGCCTTTCGCCTGCGGAGAGGAATTACGATGTGGGTAACCGGGAGCTTCTCGCGGTGAAACTTGCCTTGGAGGAGTGGCGCCACTGGTTGGAGGGCGGAGCAACCGTTTATTGTCTGGACTGACCACAAGAATCTTGCTTACGTGCAATCGGCTAAACGCCTCAACTCCCGGTCAGGCCAGGTGGGCGTTGTTTTTCGGACGATTCAAGTTTTCCCTGACGTTCCGACCTGGATCTAAGAACGGCAAGGCGGACGCCTTGTCCCGGATGTTCTCCAAGACGGAGGAGAGTGGGTCCAAGACCGAGACAATTCTCCCCGGAACTGCGTCGTGGGAGCAGTTATGTGGAAGATTGAGGAGGAGGTGCTGGCGGCCCTTCGGACTCAGCCCGGTCCCGGTAACGGTCCACCCGGTCGGTTGTTTGTGCCTGAGTCGGTTCGTCCTGCTGTCCTCAAATGGTCCCACGCCAGCAAGATGGCTTGTCACCCTGGCGTGGCTCGGACAATGGCGTTTCTTCGCAGACGCTTTTTGGTGGCCTGCCATGGCCGAGGATACTCGGGGTTTTGTTGCTGCCTGTCCAGTGTGTGCGCAGAATAAGAGTACCAATCGGCCCAGCTCTGGACTACTTCACCCCCTTCCTATTCCCCGGCGACCATGGTCGCATCTGGCCCTGGACTTCGTCACTGGGTTGCCCGCTTCTGAGGGGAACACGGTCGTTCTGACTATCGTGGACAGATTCAGCAAGTTCGCCCACTTTGTGCCAATTGCCAAGCTTCCCTCTGCCTCGGAGACGTCCCGAGATCCTGGTTAGGGGAGGTTTTCAGGGTCCACGGTTTGCCCAGTGATATCGTTTCCGACCGTGGCCCTCAGTTTACCTCTGCTGTCTGGAAGTCCTTCTGTTTGGCCATTGGAGCTACAGTCAGTCTCACATCTGGTTTTCACCCCCAATCCAATGGTCAGGCGGAGAGAGCCAACCAGAAGATGGAATCCACGCTACGCTGTCTGGTCTCTTCCAACCCCACCTCCTGGGTCTCTCAGTTGCCTTGGGTTGAGTATGCCCACAATACTCTCCCTACATCTGCCACTGGGATGTCTCCCTTCCAGTGCCTGTATGGCTACCAACCTCCCCTGTTCCCGTCTCAGGAGAAGGAGCTCTCAGTGCCTTCTGTTCAGGCCCATATTCGTCGTTGCCACCGGACCTGGCATCGGGCCAGAAAGGCACTCCTTAGAGTTTCGGACCGGTATCAGCTCCAGGCGAATCGTCGCCGGATCCCCGCTCCCACCTATACCATCGGAGATAGGGTTTGGTTGGCCACACGGGATCTTCCGTTACGGACTGAGTCTAGGAAGTTGTTACCGAAGTTCATTGGTCCGTTTGTGGTGGAGAAGGTGATCAATCCAGTGGCAGTTCGACTCAAACTACCGAGGACGCTCAGAGTCCATCCCACCTTTCATGTCTCCTGCCTCAAGCCTGTCTTCCTCAGTCCTCTGTTGCCTCCTCCGCCTCCTCCTCCTCCTCCTCGGATGATCGGAGGTGGTCCTGCCTACACGGTGCGTCGCATCATGGATTCCAGACGGCGGGGCCGGGGTTTCCAGTATCTCGTGGACTGGGAGGGGTATGGTCCTGAAGAGAGGAGTTGGATTCCGCGGCGACAGGTCCTAGATGCTGACCTCATCAGTGACTTCTACCGCCTCCATCCTGGCGCTCCGGGGAGTCCGCCCGGTGGCGTATCGCCGGAGGGGGGTACTGTAACGATCCCGGCAGTCTGAGTCGGGTCCTGTCTGGTGACTAGTTTTTCTGTTCGTGATCTCCAGTTTCCCGAGGGTTCGGGAACGCTCCGGGGAGCTCTCTTGTTTTCCGCACCTGCATCCCATCAGCAATCTGCACACCTGGTCCTGATCATCACCCTTCTTAGGCTCTGGCCTAACATCCAGTTCCTGCCGGATCGTTAGCCATGAACAGTAGGTTTACCAGAGTATCAGTCTTTGAGCCTAGCGTTAGTTTTGTTGTTTTTTGCACCGTGTTGGGTTGTTGCTTACTTACCCCCGTTTTGTTCCATCTGCAGTCACCCGTCCGGAACCTTCATCCAACCTCTGCCTGGTGGTCGGCGGCTGCCGACCCAGGATGGGATCAACCACTGCACCCCCAACAACTAATCAACGCCGCCCGCTCTGTTCCCCGGATTATTCAGCATCACTCTTGAATTTGTAATAAACACTCACCTTCGTTTCAACTTACCTTGTCCTGGTCTGCTTCTGGGTTCTGGCTTAGCAACTCGTGACAAACAAAGGGTATATAACAAAGTATTGAGAAACTTTTGTTATTGACCAAATACTTATTTTCCACCATAATATGCAAATAAAACCAAGCTGCTTACCTATTGCAGATTCAGTCTTCCCAGCCTGGTGCAGGTCTACAATTTTGTTTCTGGTGTCCTTTGACAGCTCTTTGGTCTTGGCCTGTTTGAGGTTGTGGACAGGTGTCTTTTATACTGATAACAAGTTCAAACAGGTGCCATTAATACAGGTAACGAGTGGAGGACAGAGGAGCCTCTTAATGAAGAAGTTACAGGTCTGTGAGAGCCAGAAATCTTGCTTGTTTGTAGGTGACCAAATACTTATTTTCCACCATAATTTGCAAATAAATTCATTAAAAATCCTACAATGTGATTTTCTGGATTTTTTTTCTCATTTTGTCTGTCATAGTTGACGTGTACCTATGATGAAAATTACAGGCCTCTCTCATCTTTTTAAGTGGGAGAACTTGCAAAATTTTTGGCTGACTAAATACTTTTTCCCCCCACTGTATATGTACTGGATATATGTATATGTACTGGCTATATGTATATGTACTGGATATATGTCTAAAGGTGGCTGTAACAGCTCACTACCTTGAAGATGTAACAAATTAATGATGATATTTGTGAGGAAGGAAAAGGCTACAGACAGATCATTGCTTTCCATCCCATCCTGCAACCTCCGCTGCATACAGGTAGACAGTATGATCCTGCTTGGTCTGGACTCCAGAGAAAGTGACAACGTGACGTGATATCCCTAGTTGACTTGACTTGACTTGCTCTTAGAATGTACGATTTGACTCGAGACTCGACCCATTCTACTTGGGACTTGACCTGAGACTTGGAACATGTGACTTTGTGACTTGGTCCCACCTCTGCTGATATGGCATATCCCATCTATTTATTTAGCCAGGCCTCTGTAAGGGCCCATACAGGCTTACTTTCACCCCTGAGTATGAGACACAAGAACAGAGATGTGATTGATTAAAAGACCTGAGTATGGTGTAGAAAACACTCCTAAACACTACAGGTTGGGTCTTAATTAACCCCAACCCCTGTAAAAAAAAGATTTTAAAAAATCCTTATAAATATTTTTCTGAATATCTTACTTTCTGCTTCTTCAAGTGTGTTGCATTGCTATGGACACATAGGGCGCCAGTTTGTGAAAGAGTATCTGGGGGTTTTCTATATGAAAATGGCGCCCATAGTCACTTCCTGTTTCTGTGACAGTAAAATGGAAAGTCGAAGTCATGGCATTGGATTAAGAGTCACTTCACAGCAACAAGTTTATTTAGTGATTTTCATTTTCTGTCAATGCTAAACACATAAATACCTGTGACTGATGTGGTAAGCTCCTCAATGCCATCGGATGAATCCCAGAACATATTCCAGTCTGTGCTAACGAAAAAACAGTCCTGTAGTTTAGCATCCGCTTAATCGGACCACTTCTGTATTGGTACTTTCTGTTAGAATTGTTGCTTGTAATCAGGAGGATAGAGTCAGATTTCCCAAATTGAGTGCGAGGAAGTGATGTGTATGCGTCCCTGTGTGTGGAGTAGCCTCTAGTTGCACAGTTGACATGCTGGTAGAAATGAGCTAAAAACGGATTTCAGTTTTCCTGCATTAAAGTCACCGGACACGATGAGCCTCTGGGTGAGCGTTTTCTTGTTTGCTTATGGCCCTATACAGCAGATCCGACATCTATACAGGACAAAATACAAACCCAAAAAGGCCTGTGGTGTTGATGGTATCCTAAATGAAATGATAAAATATACAGACCAAAATTCTTAAACTCTTTAACATCGTCCTTAGCTCTAGCATCTTCCCCAATGTTTGGAACCAAGGACTGATTACCCGAAATCCACAAAAGTGAAGAGAAATTTGACCCCAATAACTACCGTGGGATATGCTTCAACAGCAACCTCGTGAAAATCCTCTGCGTTATCATTAACAGCAGACTCCTACATTTCCTGTGCAAGTGTCAAATTGGCTTTTACCAAATTACCGAACGACAGACCACGTATTCACCCTGCACACCCTAACTGACAAAAAAACAAAAAACAAAAGCAAAGTCTTCTCATGCTTTGTTGATTTAAAAAAATCTATCAAAATCGTTTGACACAATTTGGCATGAGGGTCTGCTGTATAAATTGATGGAAAGTGATGTTGGGGGAAAAACATACATCAATATAAAATCAATGTACACAAGTGTGCGGTTAAAATTTGGGCCCATGCAGCTTGCGCCCCGCTCTCTTCAACATATATTTCAACTAATTGGCGAGGGCATTAGAACAGTCTGCAGTACCTGGCCTCACCCTACCAGAATCTGAAGTCAAATGTCTACTGTTTGCTGATGATCTGGTGCTTCTGTCCCCAACCAAGGAGGGCCTACAGCAGCACCTAGATCTTCTGCACAGATTCTGTCAGACCTGGGCCCTGACAGTAAATCTCAGTAAGACCAAAATAATGGTGTTCCAAAACAGGTCCAGTTGCCAGGACCACGAATACAAATTCCATCTAGACACCGTTGCCCTAGAGCACACAGAAAACTATACCTACCTCGGCCTAAACATCAGCGCCACAGGTAACTTCCACAAAGCTGTGAACGATCTGAGAGACAAGGCAAGAAGGGCCTTCTATGCCATCAAAAGGAACATACAATTCAACATACCAATTAGGATCTGTCTAAAAATACAGTTATAGAACCCATTGCCCTCTAGGGTTGTGAGGTCTGGGGTCTGCTCACCAACCAATAATTCACAAAATGGGACAAATGCCAAATTGAGACTCTGAATGCAGAATTCAGCAAAAACATCCTCTGTGTATAATGTAAAACACCAAATAATTCATGCAGAGCAGAATTGGGATGATACCCGCTAATGATCTAAATCCAGAAAATAGCATTTAAATTCTACAACCACCTAAAAGGAAGCAATTGAAAAAACCTTCCATAACAAAGCCATCACCTACAGAGAGATTAACCTAGAAAAGAGTGCCCTAAGCAAGCTGGTCCTGGGGCTCTGTTCACAAACAGACCCCAGGAAAGCAACACAATTAGACCCAATCAAATCATGATAAAACAAAAAGATAATTACTTGACACATTGGAAAGAACTAACCAACAAACAAAGCAAATTGGAGTGCTATTTCGCTCTAAACAGAGAGTACACAGTGGCAGAATACCTGACCACAGTAATTTAGTCTGTATATTATACATACCTTACATGCAACTACTAATAAGACTATGCAATTTACCTATTAAAATGTTTATTTGACACCATAAAGAGGATTTAGCAATATGCAAGAGACAATGGTTGAGTTACAGCATAGGCAATCACAAGAAAGGTCTGAGAATGGCATTCTAAATACAAGTCTATTTAATGACTTTGTAAAATCAATGGATTCACATGCAAGACTTAAGCTGAAGTTACAAAGCATTAAGAAGCATGATTCAAGGCATGTTCTGAGAGAGAAAGAGAGAGGTCATAGCCTGAAAGGTCATGCCCCAAGAGTCCCTGGGGTGGAGAGAGAAAGAAAGAGTGTTGGTATCTCACCAGCGCAGGTCAGGAACAAAAAAGAAAAATAGACAATGAATCTAAAATCCTTTTATAACATCTGAGTTGTTTGGATTCAAAAATCTGAGTTGTTGATCGATAGTATTACTGTAACCTCCAATCAGATATCAGACCTACAGGATGTAATGACAACAGAACCTCTGCTTCTCAGAGGTGAGACGGAATGGCGGTTGGAGAGATGGTGAGGCATTCCTAAGACAACACAGAGAAATCCTTCCATACGGTTGATAAGTGACTTCGGGAGCTGGACCGCCCCACAGTAATATAACGTTTAAAATGTCTCTATTCTTTTGAAACTTTTGTGAGTGTTATGTTTACTGTTCACTTCTGATTCTTTATTTGACTTTTATTTATGATCTACTTCACTTGTTTTGGCAATGTAAACATGTTTCCCATGTCAATAAAGCCCTTTGAGAGAGAGAGAGAGAGAGAGAGAGAGAGAGAGAGAGAGAGAGAGAGAGAGAGAGAGAGAGAGAGAGAGAGAGAGAAAGTGTGAGAGAGAGAGAGAGAGAGTTTTTGTCTGTCTCCTGCCCCACGTTGGGGATCTCAGGCTCTGGTCCCACTGGGCGGCCTGGTGGTCTCTGCCTCCTGTGGTCCGGTCCACCCCACCACTGGAGCCTGCATGTGATTAGTACCTACCTAGAATGTAGTTACCTCTACCATGTTACAAATGTCGTTTCCCAGACCTGCACGATGTGACAATTCATATGACTGCATGAATTACAGGGCCAGACGATACCAGTATCGCGATACTCATTACTATAGTAGCAAGGAAACAAAACACGAAGCGGATTTAACTTCTTTAGGAAAACAGCCCTAATGTTGGAAACAAACATCATTATGTCATCCAGAGTCACATTTATTTATTTTCCAAGCTATAGCACACAGTATATATTTTTTTAATTATCATGCCTTGAACATTACATTTTTTTCACTCACAGAACTTCAGACACATACACCAGACTTATCTGAGGAAGATTTTGACTTGCTGAATGTGTTAACATCTGAAAGGACAGGTTCTGAAAAATGCTGTTACGTATGAGTGATTTTGTCTCTTTTTTTACAGACTGTTTTTTACAAACTGGTTGGCTTTAGACTCTCTGAACACCACTGGGGATCACTGGCCTCCATTCTCCAATCAGCAGACTCATCTCTGAGAGAACTGGACCTGGACATGAGCACCAGTGGACTGTCTGATGGGGGTGGGAGGGAACTCTTTGCTGCTCTGAAACATCCACACTGTAAACTACAGACACTGAGGTTAGTACTTTGGAAGGGTTTCTCACATGATGAGAACTCATTGATTGTTGGACTGTTTGTAAGGGTCAAATTATCACCCGAGAGCATATTCAGATGCATTTCTTCTTGGTAATAATTGCTTTTACTTGGAAGCATGGTCCAAAGATTCTTACCTATTGGTATAAATGCAAATTACCGTAATACTAGCAGACTAAAACTTTTGATACGCTTGATGCCTCATGTTCACTGCCCATAGAGGCTTTCTTTGCAAATAATTCATTTAAATAGATTAGCCTGATTTAATGGAATTGTTTGTTTTGTCTTTAATGTTTTTTTCTAGTGTTGTTTTCAACGTCATTTACCTGTTACTCCTCATGTTGTAATATATTGTCCCATTGTGGCTGAATGGATTGTTATCTGACAGAGATAGTCGCTCTGGATAAGAGCGTCTGCTAAATGACGTAAATGTAAATGTAATGCAATGAGAAATGTTGGGAAGCGTTGGCCTCAGCTCTCAGCTCAAACTCCTCTCACCTGAGACGGCTGGATCTGAGTCACAATGACCTGCAGGATTCAGGAGTGAAGCTGCTCTCTGCTAGACTGGGGAATCCACACTGGGGAACTAGAGAAACTGAGGTTAGTACTTAGAAACGTACATGCTCAATACAAAGATGACGTGTCAAATCATGTTGTCATTACAGTAGCCAGTAAGTCAGCTCAACCAATAAGGTAAATACTGTTTTAACTGGAGGATCCATATTGTAAACTAGAGAGGTTAGTATTTAGGAACAGTATTGGTTTTATTGGAAATATGTATATACTGTGTATCAGCTATCACCACTAGGAGGCAGCAGTCCTGTTGTAAAATAATGACCTCTCTGCAGGCTGTCATTCTGTAGAGTCACACAGGAAGAAGGCTGTGCTTCTCTGGCTTCAGCTCTGAGGTCAAACCCCTGAGCTACAATCACCCTGGAGACTCTGGAGCGAAGCTGCTCTCTGCTAGACTGGATGATCCACACTGTAGACTGGAGAAACTCAAGTTAGTACAGTTACTGTGACCATTATATATTGTGGTATACATACACAGACTGTGTCCCACACTCTGTCTGTTCCTCTGTCTCTCCCACAGTGTTGACCATAATGAAGAGTTCTGGGTAAAACTACAGCTACTGAAGAAATGTAAGCGCGTTGGTTATGAGGAATCCAATTATTGACCAATACAAACGTGTTATTAAAGACTCACATTCTGACAAATTCTAGCCAATTCCCTCTCTTCCTGTCTGCAGATGCCTGTGATCTCACACTGGACCCAAACACAGCACACAGAAAACTCACTCTGTCTGAGGAGAGAGGGTTAAAGAGAAGCAGCCGCATCCTGATCACCCAGAGAGATTTGACGACTGGAGACAGGTGCTGTGTAGAGAGGGTCTGACTGGACGCTGTTACTGGGAGGTAGAGTGGAGTGGGGGGGGTTTGATAACAGTGACATATAAAGACAACAGAAGAAAAGGAGGAGGTCCTGCCTGTTGGCTTGGACACAATGACAAGTCCTGTTGTCTGGACTGCTCTAGCTCTGGGGATCGTCACACTGCCCTCAACAATAGTGAACATACTGTTATACCTGCTCTGGCCCTCATCAACCCTCCTCAACCCCAGATAGGCCTGTCCTCCTCACCCCCCCCCCCCCCCCCCCCACCCCCCCAGAGTAGGAGTGTTTCTGGACTGGTCAGCCAGCATTCTGTCCTTCTACAGGGTCTACTCTGACACGATGACCCACCTGCACACATTCCAAACCACATTCACTGAGCCCCTCTACCCAGGGTTTAGTGTTGTTTGGAATGGCTACTCACTGTCCCTGTGTCAGGTAGAGTAGCCACCTGTGTCCTGGAGGAACACCTGGGTCTCCATGGAAACACAGTCACACTCCAGTTCTAACCCAACCATGTGACACGATGGGGTGTTGTTGACAGTGATCATGACTTCAGATACAGTGGGGGAAAAAAGTATTTAGTCAGCCACCAATTGTGAAAGTTCTCCCACTTAAAAAGATGAGAGAGGCCTGTAATTGTCATCATAGGTACACGTCAACTATGACAGACAAATTGAGATTTTTTTTCTCCAAAAATCACATTGTAGGATTTTTTATGAATTTATTTGCAAATTATGGTGGAAAATAAGTATTTGGTCACCTACAAACAAGCAAGATTTCTGGCTCTCACAGACCTGTAACTTCTTCTTTAAGAGGCTCCTCTGTCCTCCACTCGTTACCTGTATTAATGGCACCTGTTTGAACTTGTTATCAGTATAAAAGACACCTGTCCACAACCTCAAACAGTCACACTCCAAACTCCACTATGGCCAAGACCAAAGAGCTGTCAAAGGACACCAGAAACAAAATTGTAGACCTGCACCAGGCTGGGAAGACTGAATCTGCAATAGGTAAGCAGCTTGGTTTGAAGAAATCAACTGTGGGAGCAATTATTAGGAAATGGAAGACATACAAGACCACAGATAATCTCCCTCGATCTGGGGCTCCACGCAAGATCTCACCCCGTGGGGTCAAAATGATCACAAGAACGGTGAGCAAAAATCCCAGAACCACACGGGGGACCTAGTGAATGACCTGCAGAGAGCTGGGACCAAAGTAACAAAGCCTACCATCAGTAACACACTACGCCGCTCAGGGACTCAAATCCTGCAGTGCCAGACGTGTCCCCCTGCTTAAGCCAGTACATGTCCAGGCCCGTCTGAAGTTTGCTAGAGTGCATTTGGATGATCCAGAAGAGGATTGGGAGAATGTCATATGGTCAGATGAAACCAAAATATAACTTTTTTGGTAAAAACTCAACTCGTCGTGTTTGGAGGACAAAGAATGCTGAGTTGCATCCAAAGAACACCATACCTACTGTGAAGCATGGGGGGTGGAAACATCATGCTTTGGGGCTGTTTTTCTGCAAAGGGACCAGGATGACTGATCTGTGTAAAGGAAAGAATGAATGGGGCCATGTATCGTGAGATTTTGAGTGAAAACCTCCTTCCATCAGCAAGGGCATTGAAGATGAAATGTGGCTGGGTCTTTCAGCATGACAATGATCCCAAACACACCGCCCGGGCAACGAAGGAGTGGCTTCGTAAGAAGCATTTCAATGTCCTGGAGTGGCCTAGCCAGTCTCCAGATCTCAACCCCATAGAACATCTTTGGAGGGAGTTGAAAGTCTGTGTTGCCCAGCGACAGCCCCAAAACACCACTGCTCTAGAGGAGATCTGCATGGAGGAATGGGCCAAAATACCAGCAACAGTGTGTGAAAACCTTGTGAAGACTTACAGAAAATGTTTGACCTGTGTCATTGCCAACAAAGGGTATATAACAAAGTATTGAGAAATTTTTGTTATTGACCAAATACTTATTTTCCACCATAATTTGCAAATAAATTCATTAAAAATCCTACAATGTGATTTTCTGGAAAAAAAAATCTAATTTGGCTGTCATAGTTGACGTGTACCTATGATGAAAATTACAGGCCTCTCTCATCTTTTTAAGTGGGAGAACTTGCACAATTGGTGGCTGACTAAATACTTTTTTTCCCCACTGTATGGACATTGTAACAGATAAATGTTGTTGACAGCGATCATGACTTCAGATATGGACATTGTAACAGATACATGTTGAAAGGTATCTTGATATGAATGAAAAGTGGAAACTGGTTGCTATACCATAAAGGCCAATTGTTAAATAAATTGCCTTCAAAAAGTATTCATACCTCTTCACTTATTCCACATTTTGTTGTCTTACAGCCTGAATTTAAAAAAGAATAATAATAATGCAAATATCTCATCCATCTACACACCTTACCCCATAATGACAAAGTGAAAACATATTTTTAGAATTGTTTTGCAAATGTAATACAGAAATATCTAATTTACATACAGTACATATTCACACCCCTGAGTCAATACTTTGTAGAAGCACCTTTGGCAGTGATTACATTTACATTTTAGTCATTTAGCAGACGCTCTTATCCAGAGCGACTTACAGTTAGTGAATATTTTTTTTTTTTTTACTGGCCCCCCATGGGAATCGAACCCACAACCCTGGCATTGCAAACACCATGCTCTATCAACTGAGCTACATCCCTGCCGGCCATTCCCTCCCCTACCCTGGACGACGCTGGGCCAATTGTGCGCCGCCCATGAGTCTCCCGGTCGCAGCCGGCTGCGACAGAGCCTGGATTCGAACCAGGATCTCTAGTGGCACAATTAGCACTGCGATGCAGTGCCTTAGACCACTGCGCCACTCAGGAGTTACAGCTGTGAGTGTTTTTGGGTACGTCTCTTAAGAGCTGTGCACACCTGGATTGGACAATATTTGACCATTATTCTTTTTTAAATTCTTCAAGCTCTGTCAAGTTGATTGTTGATCATTGCTAGACAGCCATTTTCAAGTCTTGCCATAGATTTTCAAGCCGATTTAAGCCCAAACTGTAACTAGACCTCTCAGGAACATTTAATATTGTCTTGGTAAGCAAATCCAGTGTATATCTGGCCTTGTGTTTTCGCCTCCCCTGAAATGGTGCAAATCAGGTTTTTCTCTCGGATTTTGCCTTTTGCTTATAGCTGTATTCTATTTATTTGTATCCTACAATACTCCCTAGTCCTTGCCGATGACAAGCATACCCATAACATGGTTCAGCCACCACCA
Source organism: Coregonus clupeaformis (assembly GCF_020615455.1). Lineage (NCBI taxonomy): Eukaryota > Metazoa > Chordata > Actinopteri > Salmoniformes > Salmonidae > Coregonus > Coregonus clupeaformis. The sequence goes on from NW_025533593.1 coordinate 663,523, forward strand.
TGCTTGAAAACATGAAGAGTGGTACTCAGTGATGTGTTGTGTTGGATTTGCCCCAAACACAACGTTTTGTATTCAGGACAAAAAGTTAATTTCTTTGCCACATTTTCTGCAGTATTACTTTAGTGCTTTGTTGCAAACAGGATGCATGTTTTGGAATATGTTTATTCTCTACAAGCTTCCTTCTTTTAGCTCTATCATTTAGGTTAGTATTGTGGAGTAACTATAATGTTGTTGATTGATCCTCAGTTTTCTCATATCACAACAATTCAACTTTGTAACTGTTTTAAAATCACCTTTGTCATCATGGTGAAATCCCTAAGCAGTTTTCTTCCTCTCCAGCAACTTAGTTAGGAAGGACGTCTGTATCTTTGTAGTGACTGGGTGTGTTGATACACAATCCAAAGTGTAATTAATAACTTCACCATGATCAAACGGATATACAGATATTTTTTTCTTGTTTTTTTTTTACACACATCTGCCAGTTGGTGCCCTTCTTTGTGAGACATTGAAAAACCTCCCTGGTCTTTGTTATTGAATCTCTGTTTGAAATTGAGGGACCTTACAGATAATTGTATGTGTGGGGTACAGAGATGGGGTAGTCATTCAAAAAACATGTTAACCACTATTATTGAACACGGAATGAGTTCATGCAACATATTATGTAATTTGTTAAGCACATTTGTACTAGTGAACTTATTAAGGCTAGCCATAACAAAGGGGTTGAATACTTATTGACTCAAGACATTTCAGCTTTTAATTTTTTATTAATTTCAAAAAAGTCCACAAACAAAATTCCACTTTGACATTTTGGGGTATTGTGTGTAGATCAGTGACACAAAATCTCAATTTAATCCATTTTAAATTCATGCTGTAACACAACAAAATGTGGAATAAGTCAAGGGGTGTGAATACTGTCTGAAGGCAACATATATTGTATGTGTACTGTAAGGTCCAATACACTTTATTTTTATAACGATCTACTGTTACATTTGTTTTGCATTGGATCTAGCATTGGTTAGGTCCAGGCTTTCTCCTGACTCCTTGATCAAATCTTTATAAATATTACAGTTTTAAAATAATAATAACTTTGTATCATAGGCTACAATATATAGGCTATACTGTCTAATTACCACTAGGCCTATGTGAAAGTGAAGGTTTGTTGGTTTGATGGAAATAAATGAAATTAATGAATTCTATACATTTTCTTGTTTGTGTGTGTGCACACGCATGCAGCAAATGGACAGCTAGAGAGAGCGCGCGAGGCAGAGCTAGGCGAGTCCGCGTTTAACGGAAATCGGTGCCATTGAGAAACAGTGCGGACGTTACTTTCCGCTATTACGCTAGGCTATCTAACGATTCCATACATTCGGTCGTCGGTCATATCAACTCTATTCTGTCGTGAGGTTTATGGAGCAACATGAAAGACTTTTAGGCTTACATTCCCTCAATGATAGGCCTATACTGGATATATATATATG
>NW_025533593.1:670000-680878 GCF_020615455.1 Coregonus clupeaformis
CCGTCCGACGCGACGACACTGTTGACGCCGTTGCTCCTCTCTCGCCAGGGCCTTAACCTTAGCCCATGGCCCCTTGCCCCCGAGCATGTCCTCCCAGGACCACGATTTGCCCTCCTGGGCCATCGCCAACCTTTCCAGCTCCTTTCCCGGCGCTTCCTCCCATGTCCAGGCCGCCTGCTCCTGGACACGCTGCTTGGTCCTGGTATGGTGGGATCTTCTGTCACGATCATTAGAGTGAGTGGACCAAGGCGCAGCGTGATGAGCAAACATACTTATATTTATTGAGAGTAAACACTAGAACAAAACAACAAACGATACGTGCAGTCCTACGGTACAAACCAAAAGGAACAAACCAACTGGAACAAGATCCCACAACTCTTGTGGGAAAACAGCCTCTATAAATATGGCTCCCAATCAGAGACAACCAGCAACAGCTGACACTCGTTGCCTCTGATTGGGAACCACTCTGGCCAACACAGAAATACACTACATAGAATATACACACCCTGGCTCAACATATAGAGTCCCCAGAGCCAGGGTGTGACAATGAGAAAACAAAAATATAATTACTTGACACATTGAATATAATTAACAGAAAAACTGAGCAAACTAGAATGCTATTTGGCCCTAAACAGAGAGTACACGGTGGCAGAATACCTGACCACTGTGACTGACCCAAATTTAAGGAAAGCTTTGACTATGTACAGACTCAGTGAGCATAGCCTTGCTATTGAGAAAGGCCAACGAAGGCAAACCTGGTTCTCAAGAGACAGGCTATGTGCTCACTGCCCGTAAAATGAGGTGAAAACTGAGCTGCACTTCCTAACCTCTTGCCAAATCTATGACCATATTAGAGACACATATTTCCCTCAGATTACACAGACCCACAAAGAATTTGAAAACAAATCCAATTTTGATAAACTCCCATATCTATTGGGTGAAATACCACAGTGTGCCATCACGGCAGCACTATATGTGACCTGCTGTCACAAGAAAAGGGCAACCAGTGATGAACAAACACCATTGTAAATACACACATTTACAATGGTGTTTGAAGCGGTAGAGATACTATAGGTGGAGAGGTGAGGAAGGTAGAGATACTATAGGTGGAGAGGTGAGGAAGGAAGAGATACTATAGGTGGAGAGGGGAGGAAGGAAGAGGTAGAGATACTATAGGTGGAGAGGTGAGGAAGGAAGAGATACTATAGGTGGAGAGGTGAGGAAGGAAGAGATACTATAGGTGGAGAGGTGAGGAAGGAAGAGATACGATAGGTGGAGAGGTGAGGGAGGAAGGTAGAGATACTATAGGTGGAGAGGTGAGGAAGGTAGAGGTAGAGATACTATAGGTGGAGAGGTGAGGAAGGTAGAGATACTATAGGTGGAGAGGTGAGGAAGGTAGAGGTAGATATACTATAGGTGGAGAGGTGAGGAAGGTAGAGATACTATAGGTGGAGAGGTGAGGAAGGTAGAGGTATAGATACTATAGGTGGAGAGGTGAGGAAGGTAGAGATACGATAGGTGGAGAGGTGAGGAAGGAAGAGGTAGAGATACTATAGGTGGAGAGGTGAGGAAGGAAGAGATACTATAGGTGGAGAGGTGAGGAAGGTAGAGATACAATAGGTGGAGAGATGAGGAAGGAAGAGATACTATAGGTGGAGAGGTGAGGAAGGAGGATATACTATAGGTGGAGGGGTGAGGAAGAGGTAGAGATACTATAGGTGGAGAGGTGAGGAAGGAAGAGATACTATAGGTGGAGAGGTGAGGAAGGTAGAGATACGATAGGTGGAGAGGTGAGGAAGGAAGAGGTAGAGATACTATAGGTGGAGAGGTGAGGAAGGAAGAGATACTATAGGTGGAGAGGTGAGGAAGAAAGAGATACTATAGGTGGAGAGGTGAGGAAGGAGGATATACTATAGGTGGATGGGTGAGGAAGAGGTAGAGATACTATAGGTGGAGAGGTGAGGGAGGAAGGTAGAGATACTATAGGTGGAGAGGTGAGGAAGGAAGAAGTAGAGATACTATAGGTGGAGGGGTGAGGAAGAGGTAGAGATACTATAGGTGGAGAGGTGAGGAAGGAAGAGGTAGAGATACTATAGGTGGAGAGGTGAGGAAGGAAGAGGTAGAGATACTATAGGTGGAGAGGTGAGGAAGGTAGAGATACAATAGGTGGAGAGGTGAGGGAGGAAGAGGTAGAGATACTATAGGTGGAGAGGTGAGGAAGGAAGAGATACTATAGGTGGAGAGGTGAGGAAGGTAGAGATACGATAGGTGGAGAGGTGAGGGAGGAAGAGGTAGAGATACTATAGGTGGAGAGGTGAGGAAGGAAGAGATACTATAGGTGGAGAGGTGAGGAAGGTAGAGATACTATAGGTGGAGAGGTGAGGAAGGAAGAGATACTATAGGTGGAGGGATGAGGAAGAGGTAGAGATACTATAGGTGGAGAGGTGAGGAAGGAAGAGATACTGTAGGTGGAGAGGTGAGGAAGGAAGAGATACTATAGGTGGAGAGGGGAGGAAGGAAGAGATACTATAGGTGGAGAGGTGAGGGAGGAAGAGGTAGAGATACTATAGGTGGAGAGGTGAGGAAGGAAGAGATACTATAGGTGGAGAGGTGAGGAAGGAAGAGATACTATAGGTGGAGAGGTGAGGAAGGAAGAGATACTATAGGTGGAGAGGTGAGGAAGGAGGATATACTATAGGTGGAGAGGGGAGGAAGGTAGAGATACTATAGGTGGAGAGGTGAGGAAGGAAGAGATACTATAGGTGGAGAGGTGAGGAAGGAGGATATACTATAGGTGGAGAGGTGAGGAAGGAAGATATACTATAGGTGGAGAGGTGAGGAAGGAAGAGGTAGCGATACTATAGGTGGAGAGGTGAGGAAGGAAGAGATACTATAGGTGGAGAGGTGAGGAAGGAAGAGATACTATAGGTGGAGAGGTGAGGAAGGAGGATATACTATAGGTGGAGAGGGGAGGAAGGAAGAGATACTATAGGTGGAGAGGTGAGGAAGGAGGATATACTATAGGTGGAGAGGGGAGGAAGGTAGAGATACTATAGGTGGAGAGGTGAGGAAGGAAGAGGTAGCGATACTATAGGTGGAGAGGTGAGGAAGGAAGAGATACTATAGGTGGAGAGGTGAGGAAGGTAGAGATACGATAGGTGGAGAGGTGAGGAAGGAAGAGGTAGAGATACTATAGGTGGAGAGGTGAGGAAGGAAGAGGTAGAGATACTATAGGTGGAGAGGTGAGGAAGGAAGAGATACTATAGGTGGAGAGGTGAGGAAGGAGGATATACTATAGGTGGAGAGGGGAGGAAGGTAGAGATACTATAGGTGGAGAGGTGAGGAAGGAAGAGGTAGCGATACTATAGGTGGAGAGGTGAGGATGGAAGAGATACTATAGGTGGAGAGGTGAGGAAGGTAGAGATACGATAGGTGGAGAGGTGAGGAAGGAAGAGGTAGAGATACTATAGGTGGAGAGGTGAGGAAGGAAGAGGTAGAGATACTATAGGTGGAGAGGTGAGGAAGGAAGAGATACTATAGGTGGAGAGGTGAGGAAGGAAGAGATAGAGATACTATAGGTGGAGAGGTGAGGAAGGAATAGATACTATAGGTTGAGAGGTGAGGGAGGAAGAGATACTATAGGTGGAGAGGTGAGGAAGGGGTAGAGATACTATAGGTGGAGAGGTGAGGAAGGAAGAGATACTATAGGTGGAGAGGTGAGGGAGGAAGAGGTACTATAGGTGGAGAGGTGAGGAAGGAAGAGATACTATAGGTGGAGAGGTGAGGAAGGAAGAGATACTATAGGTGGAGAGGTGAGGAAGGAAGAGATACTATAGGTGGAGAGGTGAGGAAGGAATAGATACTATAGGTGGAGAGGTGAGGGAGGAAGAGATAGAGATACTATAGGTGGAGAGGTGAGGGAGGAAGAGATACTATAGGTGGAGAGGTGAGGAAGGAAGAGGCAGAGATACTATAGGTGGAGAGGTGAGGAAGGTAGAGATACTATAGGTGGAGAGGTGAGGAAGGAAGAGATACTATAGGTGGAGAGGTGAGGAAGGAAGAGGTAGAGATATTATAGGTGGAGAGGTGAGGAAGGAAGAGATACTATAGGTGGAGAGGTGAGGAAGGTAGAGATACGATAGGTGGAGAGGTGAGGGAGGAAGAGGTAGAGATACTATAGGTGGAGAGGTGAGGAAGGAAGAGATACCATAGGTGGAGAGGTGAGGAAGGAAGGAAGAGGTAGAGATACTATAGGTGGAGAGGTGAGGGAGGAAGAGGTAGAGATACTATAGGTGGAGAGGTGAGGAAGGAAGAGATACCATAGGTGGAGAGGTGAGGAAGGTAGAGATACGATAGGTGGAGAGGTGAGGAAGGAAGAGGTAGAGATACTATAGGTGGAGAGGGGAGGAAGGAAGAGGTAGAGATACTATAGGTGGAGAGGTGAGGAAGGAAGAGATACTATAGGTGGAGAGGTGAGGAAGAGGTAGAGATACTATAGGTGGAGAGGTGAGGAAGGTAGAGATACGATAGGTGGAGAGGTGAGGGAGGAAGAGGTAGAGATACTATAGGTGGAGAGGTGAGGAAGGAAGGAAGAGGTAGAGATACTATAGGTGGAGAGGTAAGGAAGGAAGAGATACTATAGGTGGAGAGGTGAGGAAGAGGTAGAGATACTATAGGTGGAGAGGTGAGGAAGGTAGAGATACGATAGGTGGAGAGGTGAGGGAGGAAGAGGTAGAGATACTATGGTGGAGAGGTGAGGAAGAGGTAGAGATACTATAGGTGGAGAGGTGAGGAAGGAAGAGATACTATAGGTGGAGAGGTGAGGAAGAGGTATAGATACTATAGGTGGAGAGGTGAGGAAGGAAGAGATACTATAAATAAATAAAATAAATTGGTCATTTAGCAGACGCTCTTATCCAGAGCGACTAGGGTTAAGTGCCTTGCTCAAGGGCACATCGACAGATTTTTCACCTAGTCGGCTCGGGGATTAGAACCAGCGACCTTTCGGTTACTGGCACAACGCTCTTAACCACTAAGCTACCTGCCACCCCTATAGGTGGAGAGGTGAGGAAGGAAGAGATACTATAGGTGGAGAGGTGAGGGAGGAAGAGGTAGAGATACTATAGGTGGAGAGGTGAGGAAGGAAGAGATACTATAGGTGGAGAGGTGAGGACGGAAGGAAGAGGTAGAGATACTATAGGTGGAGAGGTGAGGAAGGAAGAGATACTATAGGTGGAGGGGTGAGGAAGAGGTAGAGATACTATAGGTGGAGAGGTGAGGAAGGAAGAGATACTATAGGTGGAGAGGTGAGGGAGGAAGAGGTACTATAGGTGGAGAGGTGAGGATGGAAGAGATACTATAGGTGGAGAGGTGAGGAAGGAAGAGATAGAGATACTATAGGTGGAGAGGTGAGGAAGGAAGAGATACTATAGGTGGAGAGGTGAGGAAGGAAGAGATACTATAGGTGGAGAGGTGAGGAAGGAAGAGATACTATAGGTGGAGAGGTGAGGGAAGAGGTACTATAGGTGGAGAGGTGAGGAAGGAAGAGATACTATAGGTGGAGAGGTGAGGAAGGAAGAGATACTATAGGTGGAGAGGTGAGGAAGGAAGAGATACTATAGGTGGAGAGGTGAGGAAGAATAGATACTATAGGTGGAGAGGAGGGAGGAAGAGATAGAGATACTATAGGTGGAGAGGTGAGGGAGGAAGAGATACTATAGGGTGGAGAGGTGAGGAAGGAAGAGGCAGAGATACTATAGGTGGAGAGGTGGAGGAAGGTAGAGATACTTATAGGTGGAGAGGTGAGAAGGAAGAGATACTATAGGTGGAAGAGGTGAGGAAGGAAGAGGTAGAGATATTATAGGTGGAGAGGTGAGGAAGGAAGAGATACTATAGGGTGGAGAGGTGAGGAAGGTAGAGATACGATAGGTGGAGAGGTGAGGGAGGAAGAGGTAGAGATACTATAGGTGGAGAGGTGAGGAAGGAAGAGATACCATAGGTGGAGAGGTGAGGAAGGAAGGAAGAGGTAGAGATACTATAGGTGGAGAGGTGAGGGAGGAAGAGGTAGAGATACTATAGGTGGAGAGGTGAGGAAGGAAGAGATACCATAGGTGGAGAGGTGAGGAAGGTAGAGATACGATAGGTGGAGAGGTGAGGAAGGAAGAGGTAGAGATACTATAGGTGGAGAGGGGAGGAAGGAAGAGGTAGAGATACTATAGGTGGAGAGGTGAGGAAGGAAGAGATACTATAGGTGGAGAGGGAGGAAGAGGTAGAGATACTATAGGTGGAGAGGTGAGGAAGGTAGAGATACGATAGGTGGAGAGGTGAGGAGGAAGAGGTAGGATACTATAGGTGGAGAGGTGAGGAAGGAAGGAAGAGGTAGAGATACTATAGTGGAGAGGTAAGGAAGGAAGAGATACTATAGGTGGAGAGGTGAGAAAGAGGTGAGATACTATAGGTGGAGAGGTGAGGAAGGTAGAGATACGATAGGTGGAGAGGTGAGGGAGGAAGAGGTAGAGATACTATGGTGGAGAGGTGAGGAAGAGGTAGAGATACTATAGGTGGAGAGGTGAGGAAGGAAGAGATACTATAGGTGGAGAGGTGAGGAAGAGGTAGAGATACTATAGGTGGAGAGGTGAGGAAGGAAGAGATACTATAAATAAATAAAATAAATTGGTCATTTAGCAGAAGTCTTATCGCGCTTCAGGAGAAAGGTAGGAAGGACAGAGAATAGCACCCTATAGGTGGAGAGGTGAGGAAGGAAGAGATACTATAGGTGGAGAGGTGAGGGAGGAAGAGGTAGAGATACTATAGGTGGAGAGGTGAGGAAGGAAGAGATACTATAGGTGGAGAGGTGAGGAAGGAAGGAAGAGGTAGAGATACTATAGGTGGAGAGGTGAGGAAGGAAGAGATACTATAGGTGGAGGGGTGAGGAAGAGGTAGAGATACTATAGGTGGAGAGGTGAGGAAGGAAGAGATACTATAGGTGGAGAGGTGAGGGAGGAAGAGATACTATAGGTGGAGAGGTGAGGAAGGAAGAGATACTATAGGTGGAGAGGTGAGGAAGGAAGAGATAGAGATACTATAGGTGGAGAGGTGAGGAAGGAAGAGATACTATAGGTGGAGAGGTGAGGAAGGAAGAGATACTATAGGTGGAGAGGTGAGGAAGGAAGATATACTATAGGTGGAGGGGTGAGGAAGAGGTAGAGATACTATAGGTGGAGAGGTGAGGAAGGAATAGATACTATAGGTGGAGAGGTGAGGGAGGAAGAGATACTATAGGTGGAGAGGTGAGGGAGGAAGAGATACTATAGGTGGAGAGGTGAGGAAGGAAGAGGCAGAGATACTATAGGTGGAGAGGTGAGGAAGGTAGAGATACTATAGGTGGAGAGGTGAGGAAGGAAGAGATACTATAGGTGGAGAGGTGAGGAAGGAAGAGGTAGAGATACTATAGGTGGAGAGGTGAGGAAGGAAGAGATACTATAGGTGGAGAGGTGAGGAAGGTAGAGATACGATAGGTGGAGAGGTGAGGGAGGAAGAGGTAGAGATACTATAGGTGGAGAGGTGAGGAAGGAAGAGATACCATAGGTGGAGAGGTGAGGAAGGTAGAGATACGATAGGTGGAGAGGTGAGGAAGGAAGAGGTAGAGATACTATAGGTGGAGAGGTGAGGAAGGAAGAGATACTATAGGTGGAGAGGTGAGGAAGGAAGAGGTAGAGATACTATAGGTGGAGAGGTGAGGAAGGTAGAGATACTACAGGTGGAGAGGTGAGGAAGGTAGAGATACTATAGGTGGAGAGGTGAGGAAGGTAGAGATACGATAGGTGGAGAGGTGAGGAAGGAAGAGATACTATAGGTGGAGAGGTGAGGAAGGTAGAGATACTATAGGTGGAGAGGTGAGGAAGGAAGAGGTAGAGATACGATAGGTGGAGAGGGGAGGAAGGAAGAGGTAGAGATACGATAGGTGGAGAGGTGAGGAAGGAAGAGGTAGAGATACGATAGGTGGAGAGGTGAGGAAGGAAGAGATACTATAGGTGGAGAGGTGAGGAAGATAGAGATACGATAGGTGGAGAGGTGAGGGAGGAAGAGGGTACTATAGGTGGAGAGGTGAGGAAGGAAGAGATACTATAGGTGGAGAGGTGAGGAAGGAAGAGATACTATAGTGGAGGGTAGGAAGAGGTAGAGATACTATAGGTGGAGAGGTGAGGGAAGGTAGAGATACGATAGGTGGAGAGGTGAGGGAGGAAGAGGTAGAGATACTATAGGTGGAGAGGTGAGGAAGGAAGGAAGAGGTAGAGATACTATAGGTGGAGAGGTAAAGAAGGAAGAGATACTATAGGTGGAGAGGTGAGGAAGAGGTAGGGAGATACTATAGGTGGAGAGGTGAGGAAGGTAGAGATACGATAGGTGGAGAGGTGAGGGAGGAAGAGGTAGAGATACTATGGTGGAGAGGTGAGGAAGGTAGAGATACTATAGGTGGAGAGGTGAGGAAGGAAGAGATACTATAGGTGGAGAGGTGAGGAAGGTAGAGATACTATAGGTGGAGAGGTGAGGAAGGAAGAGATACTATAGGTGGAGAGGTGAGGAAGGAAGAGATACTATAGGTGGAGAGGTGAGGGAGGAAGAGGTAGAGATACTATAGGTGGAGAGGTGAGGAAGGAAGAGATACTATAGGTGGAGAGGTGAGGAAGGAAGAGGTAGAGATACTATAGGTGGAGGTGAGGAAGGAAGAGATACTATAGGTGGAGGGGGGTGAGGAAGAGGTGAGAGATACTATAGGTGGAGAGGTGAGGAGGAAGAGATACTATAGGTGGAGAGGTGAGGGAGGAAGAGGTTACTATAGGTGGAGAGGTGAGGGAAGGAAGAGATACTATAGGTGGGAGGGAGGAAGAAAGGAAAGAGAACCTATAGGTGGAGAGTGAGGAAGGAAGAGATACTATAGGTGGAGGTGAGGAGAGGGGGACAAGAGATACTATAGGTGGAGAGGTGAGGGAAGAAGATATACTATAGGTGGAGGGTGAGGAAGAGGTAGAGATACTATAGGTGGAGAGGTGAGGAAGGAATAGATACTATAGGTGGAGAGGAATGAGGAGGAAGAGATACTATAGGTGGAGAGGTAAGAGGGAGGAAGAGATACTATAGAGTAGAGAGGTGAGGGAAGGAAGAGGCAGAGAATACTATAGGTGGAGAGGTGAGGAAGGTAGAGATACTATAGAGTAGGAGAGGTGAAAGGAAGAGATACTATAGGTGGAGGAGGTGGAGGAAGGAAGAGGTAGAGATACTATAGTGGAGAGGAGGAAGGAAGAGATACTATAGGTGGAGAGGTGAGGAAAGGTAGAGTGATACGATCATGGAGAGGGTGAGGGAGGAAGAGAGTAGAGATACTATAGGTGGAGAGGTGAGAAGGAAGAGATACCCTATAGGTGGAGAGGTGAAAGGTAGAGATACGGAGTAGGTGGAGAGGAGGTAAAGGAAGAGTAGAGATACTATAGGTGGAGAGGTGAGGAAGGAAGAGATAACTATAGGTGGAAGGTAAGGAAGGAAGAGGTAAGATACTATAGGTGAGAGGTGAGGAAGGGTAGAGATACTATAGGTGGAGGGAGGAAGGAAGGAGGTAGAGATACTGATAGGTGGGAGGGAGAGGAAGAGATTACAGGTGAGAGGTGAGGAAGGTAGAGATACTATAGGTGGAGAGTGAGGAGTACAGAGATACCGATAGGTGGAGAGGTGAGGAAGGAAGAGAACTATAGGTGGAGAGGTGGAAGGAAGAAGAGGCAGAGATACGTGATAGGTGGAGAGAGGGAGTGAAGCAGAAGAGGTAGAGATACTATAGGTGGAGAGAGGAGAAGGTAGAGATACTATAGGTGGAGGGTGAGGAAGGAAGAGTAGGAGATACTATAGTTGAGAGAGATGAGGAAGGAAGAGATCCTATAGGTGGAGAGGTGAGGGAAGGTAGAGATATCCTATGAAAAGTAGAGTGAGGAAGGTAGAGATTACGAGAGGTGGAGGTGAGGAAGGTAGAGATACTATAGGTGGAGAGGTGAGGAAGGAAGAGGTAGAGATACGATAGGTGGAGAGGGGAGGAAGGAAGAGGTAGAGATACGATAGGTGGAGAGGTGAGGAAGGAAGAGGTAGAGATACGATAGGTGGAGAGGTGAGGAAGGTAGAGATACGATAGGTGGAGAGGTGAGGAAGGAAGAGGTAGAGATACGATAGGTGGAGAGGTGAGGAAGGAAGAGATACTATAGGTGGAGAGGTGAGGAAATAGAGATACGATAAAGGTGGAGAGTACGAAAGTGGAGTGGAGGAAGAGGTAGAGATACTATGGTGGGAGAGGTGAGAGAAGGTAGAGATACGATAGGTGGAGAGGTGGAGGAAGGAAGAGATACGATAGGTGGAGAGGTGAGGAAGGTAGAGAATATAGGTGGGAGAGGTGAGGAAGGAAGAGAACTAGAGGTGGAGAGGTGAGGAAGGAAGAGATACTATAGGTGGAGAGGAGGGAAGGAAGAGATACTATAAGGTGGAGAGGTGAGGAAGGGAAGAATACTATAGGTGGAGAGGTGAGGAGGAAGAGGAGTATACTATAGGTGGAGAGGTGAGGAAGGAAGAGATACTATAGGTAAGAGGGGAGGAAGGAAGTAGATACTATAGGTGGAGAGGTGGGAGGAAGAGGAGAGAATATAGGTGGAGAGGTGAGGAAGAGAGATACGATAGGTGGAGAGGTGAGGAGGAAGAGGAGATACTATAGGTGAGGAGGAGGAAGGTGAAGGAAAGAGGTAGAGAAATAGGTGGAGAGGTAAGGAAGGAAAGAGATACTATAGGGAGAGGAGGAAGAGGTAGAGATACTATAGGTGGAGAGGTGGAGGAAGGAAGAGATAC
>NW_025533594.1:312500-372500 GCF_020615455.1 Coregonus clupeaformis
GGCCCTCGTTACATACAACACAGAGACAGCAGGCTGGTGTCAGTGTCACACACACACACACACACACACACAGGATGTGTCTCTCTAAAAGAGGGATAGATACAAACCTCCACGAACACAACAAGTGTCAGACTTGAGGGCCTCACCTGATGTGGGCTTGTGGCCGAAGATGCCGTTGAAGAATGCTGGGATGCGAATACTGCCCCCAACATCTGAGCCAACCCCTATCACTGAACCGCCGCCCCCCAAAATACTGCCCTCCCCTCCTGAGAGAGACAAACAGAGAGATAAAGGTCATACAAGATGGCAGTAGCACTTTGAGTCACACTGACGTACAACAATATATTCAAGGTTGACAGTAAAGGTATCATTCTATTGTCTACTCCTATTTCATTCCATCGTATTCCAAACATTCCATTCCCATTCTATTCCATCATATTCCAAACATTCTATTCCCATTCTATTCCATCATATTCCAAACATTCTATTCCCATTCTATTCCATTGTATTCCAAACATTCTATTGCCACTCCATTGCATTGGATTCCATCCATTCTATTCCATTCTAGATTGACAGTGATGTAACTAACCGGAGCTTCCCCCTGGTATTCTCTCCAGGTCGTATGGGTTGTTGGTGATTCCATACAGGCGGTTATGGGATTCAAGCCACATGCAGAGCTCACTACAGTTAGTCACCCCCAGAGGAATGGCCCCTGCCCTCTTCAGCAGAGCCACCGGGGCGCGTCCGTTGCCGAAATCACCCCCGCCGTGACACCAGCCCTGTGGAGTTAGGCATACCTGGAGAGAGAGAGAGAGAGAGAGAGAGAGAGAGAGAGAGAGAGAGAGAGAGAGAGAGAGAGAGAGAGAGAAAGAGAGAGCAGGAGAGAGAGAGAGAGAGAGAGAGAGAGAGAGAGAGAGAGAGAGAGAGAGAGAGAGAGAGAGAGAGAGAGAGAGAGAGAGAGGAAGAGGAGAGAGAGAGAGAGAGAGACAGACAGAGAGAGGAAGAGGGGAAAGAGAGAGCATGAGAGAGAGAGAGAGACAGAGAGAGGAAGAGGGGAAAGAGAGAGAGAGAGAGAGAGAGAGAGAGAGAGAGAGAGAGAGAGAGAGAGAGAGAGAGAGAGACAGACAGACAGACAGAGAGAGGAAGAGGGGAAAGAGAGAGCATGAGAGAGAGAGAGAGAGAGAGAGAGAGAGAGAGAGAGAGAGAGAGAGAGAGAGAGAGAGAGAGAGAGGAAAGAGAGAGCATGAGAGAGAGAGAGAGAGAGAGAGAGAGAGAGAGAGAGAGAGAGGGAGAGGAGAGAGAGAGAGAGAGACAGACAGAGAGAGGAAGAGGGGAAAGAGAGAGCATGAGAGAGAGAGAGAGACAGAGAGAGGAAGAGGGGAAAGAGAGAGAGAGAGAGAGAGAGAGAGACAGACAGACAGACAGAGAGAAGAAGAGGGGAAAGAGAGAGCATGAGAGAGAGAGAGCGACAGAGAGAGGAAGAGGGGAAAGAGAGAGCATGAGAGAGAGAGAGAGAGAGAGAGAGAGAGAGAGAGACAGACAGACAGACAGAGAGAGAGAGGAAGAGGGGAAAGAGAGAGCATGAGAGAGAGAGAGAGAGAGAGAGAGAGAGAGAGAGAGAGAGAGAGAGAGAGAGAGAGAGAGAGAGAGAGAGAGAGAGAGACAGACAGACAGAGAGAGAAAGAGAGAGAGGGAAATGGGAGAGGGATGGTGACAGTAAACAAGGTATTAGAACAAACAAGGCTTCTATTTCAACTGTAGTAGTTCAGTTCAATAGTGAATGGCACAGCGACAGATAGACTTTAGCAACAAACTTTGCATCAAGGACAACCAGTGGGGAAATAACATTGATTGCAGCACAGGCACAACTATAGGTCATGGTATTGACCATGTTGATCATATTATCCTCAGTATAAGTAGCATTAGCAGCCAATCCTGGATGCAAGACTCCATACTTTAGCACCAAACGTTGTATCAAATATTGAAATACAACTGATAGCAGTACTGCTGCAGGTCAGGGCAGTGACCCTATTTACCAGAGTAACAGGGTATATAGGAATAAAGTTACTCTATTCTATTCTAATCAACATTAGAAGAAGTAGCATTAGCAGCCTACCCTGGAGGGAGAATGCCTCTTTGACAGTGAAAGGGACCCCCAGTAGAGGAAGCCTGTCCTCCAGAACATCCTCTCCTCCTGTCTCCTCCTCTATCAGCTTATCCACCTGGGCTGCCTCCTGCAGGGCCAAGGAAAACCTGAGAGAGATAGGTGGAGGGAGGAGAGGGGGATGGTGGCAGAGAGTAGAGAGGGGTGGTAGAAGGGACGGAAAGAGAACAGGAGGTAAGAGATAGATGGAGGATGGGAGGTCTCTCTCACTCACTCACTCACTCACTCACTCACTCACAGTCTCTCTCACCTGTCCTTGACCATGGCATTGATGAGAGGGTTAATCTGTTGGATGCGGTCTATGTAGGCCTGTACTACCTCCACACTGGTTACCTGAGAGAACAATTACATCAATTACAGTAGCATTCATCAAGATATGCCCTGTGTCCCAAATGACACCCTATTCCCTGTTAGTGCACTACCTTTGACCAAAAGTAGTGCATTACATAGGGAATAGGATACCATTTGGGATACAACCATTATCAATCCAAACAAGAAACGAGAAGCACAGATGTGAATATTTAGGATGAAGATGTCTATTCTCACACTCTGTAAACACTGTAAAGCTATTCTGAGAGGGTGCAATTGACAGGATGCATAGTGACATTTTCCAGATGCTCAAAGCACTGTACAAAGTAGAGAGAGAATGGGAGTAGGGGAAAGAGTTCCTAATGATTCTCACTGTATCCCAAAATGGTACCCTATGCCCTTTATAGTGCACGACTTTCAACCAGAACCCTATGGGCCCCGGTCAAAAGTAGTGCACTATATAGGGAATCGGGTGCCATTTGGGATGCAGGCTGCTCTGACAACAGTGACCTTTGTACAGGTAAAGTAAAGTCCCCTCCGGTGGCTCTACGTGGCCCCCTGCCACTATTGTTTAAGTTCTAGAAGTAAATCCCTCTCAACAGGGAGCCCGGCTCAACCATCAAAAGCCACACTATGGGTCTGTCCCAAATGGCACCCTATTCCGTATGTAGTGCACTGCTTTTGAACAGAGACCTGTATGGAATAGGGGACCATTTGGGATGCAAACTACAGTATATCCTCTGTGATGTGACAGGATGTGTTTGAAAATACAACCAACTTCAATGTATTTTATATGAAACACTAATTCAATAGCCTACTTTATTCAAGTAGGCCCAGAGTAATACAAGTACTATTAGGTACTAAATACAGTAAACTACTATGTCAGTAAACTACTGTCGTAAAGTTATTACTAGCCTACATATCCCAGCATTCGTCAGTACCACCGAGTCACCTTGCAGCATCTTTCTCTTCCCTAAACATTCCGAGCTGCGATGCATAATAAAACAAGTAACTGGCTGTTCTTAATTTATCTAGGGCCTATCTATATGAATACACGTTATGTCATGATCTACCGGGTTGCATTTACCTATCAAACAACACTTTAATAAAGTTCACCTGCCTCTCTCCGTCGAATCATGCGGGCGAGACGCATCGCTGGGACCCTCAGAAGTGGGTTGGTGATTGGTGGGAGCCTCGTCGCGGACCTGTCGGCTCCCCGCCGCGGCGCGAGTAGCTGGAAGACGGCGAACAGCATCCCGACCGCCCCGCGCAGCAGCGAGGCCAGGAACTTTTCGAACCGTGTCATCGCCATTACTACCGATATCGGAAGACTAGCCTATTTGGACATGAGATCTCGGGTGCCAGAAATTGCCGTCCTACTAAAAAAGATCAGCTCCACTGCTCAGCCTCTATCAACTCTCCCAGAATGCAACGGGGGTGCTGTAATAAAATTCACCTCTGCTAGCTGGTGGTGTTATGTCAGACCCACTGTTTGTATGGAATTCTCAGACAAGCTGTCTATAAACTGTTTTTAAACATCACTGTGATAACGAAAACATCGTGAAGAAAAATACAATCAAATATGTTGTATTACATTAGGTTTCTTGTATGAAAGTTATCCGGAATTTCCGTTGGTGACCCCATACAATCCGATATGTTAGTTCACAATCACAATGAAAACTGTCCTATCTGATGAAACTACACAGTGATACAATTACATTACATTGTTGTTATACACAGGGGTGCACATAACTGGTACGCAGGTACGCAAGCGCGACAAAAATCAGGAATGCGTAATGCCACTTGTGTTACTACGCGCCTTTGCGTACTTGACCGATCTTCTTATCTAACCTTACACATGACATGTTGCTTGTCAACTACTGTCAGGGATGTCCAAAAAGCAACAGACATTAAGCAGCTTCTTTGGCGTTTCGCCACCTACAAAGAAACGCCAACTGGAGCCAGAGCCGAAGAAAATACTTTTTTCGGAAAAAGTGGCTCCAAGATGTGCAGTGGCTTGAAGCTAACGATGAGCGCATTGAAATGTGGTGCAAGATTTGCCACTCAAATCCACATCTAGCAGACAAAACAGGTGCATTTTATAAAGGCTCAAAGAATTTCAACCATCCTTTATTTGACAAACATGAAAAGAGCAAGGAGCACAGGAATGTAGCGCAAGCCATTGCTAAATAAGCTAGCCGAGAATAAATGTCCAGTCGCCCACTTGCCAGATAGCGAGACAAGCTGAATGAAGAACAGCGGCAAGCTCTGTTTAATATTTTTCTCCTCGCCTTCCATAAAGCTAAACACGCACGTCCCATTATTTATTATTATTTATTTATTTTAGTCATTTAGCAGACGCTCTTATCCAGAGCGACTTACAGGAGCAAGTAGGGTTAAGTGCCTTGCTCAAGGGCACATCGACAGATTTTTCACCTAGTCGGCTCGGGGATTAGACCAGCGACCTTTCGGTTACTGGCACAACGCTCTTAACCACTAAGCTACCTGCCCCCATGTCATCCTATTCTGAGGATGTTCCTTTACTGAAGCGGCTAGGAGTAAATGTCGGAGGTGCATATCATTCACGTGAAGAGGGCACACGAATCATGCAGAGCATCGCTCACACCATCAGCGGGGAGTTACGAGCCAAGTTGCAGTCTGCTGAATTTTGGGGGCTGCTTTTTGATGGATCTGAGGACATCACAAAAACTGAGCAGGAAATCGTTTACAGTGTGTCTGTGTCCAGCAACGGAGAGTTTACTTCGGACTTTATTGGACTGATTGAATTGGGTGCTGACCGAACCGCACAGGCCATAACAGACGGACTTGTGAGACTTTTCCAGGACACAGGCTTGGATGACTGGACAACAAAGTTGGTCGCTGTGTGCGCAGACGGGGCTGCTGTCAACGTAGGTATCTACAACGGCGTTGTGCCAAAACTCCGGCAACTTGCTGTGGTTGGAGACTCCCTTGTGCACATTCTGTGCTTCGCACACACACTGGAGAATTGCGCTAAGTCAGCTGATCGCAACGTTCCTTACTGTGAGACATTTAATCGCTCTGTGGTCAAGCTGCTGCAGTTTTATTTACAAAAAGGTGGAGCAAAAAAAACTGCTGCACTGAATAAGCTATGTGAAGAAAATGGGATCTCCTTTGTGAAACTGGGTAAGTTTCATAATATCAGATGGTCTGCATGGAGGCATGAAACACTGTAAAAAATATCAAGACTATTGCCAGCCATTAAAATGCAACTGGTTACAAGTGATAACAGTGACTTGCAGCATATCTGCACAGAGCGTTTTCAGTGCTTTCTGTCAAACATGCTTGACATTTGCAACATTTTGAACACCACATCCATTAGGTTTCAGAAGGAAAAGCTGACCATTGGAGAATGTAAGGATGAACTCATGGTGGCCATTGGACAGTTCACACTTCTGCTTGATGGTGAAAGCCATAGGGCACACACTGTTTCCAATGCTGATGCTGACAGAGACAATACTCAGGGGGTTAATTGAAGAGTTTGAAATCAGATATGACTCCCTCAAGTCATGTGATCATTTCTTAGTATTTGATCCTTCAACATGGCCTCAGGAAATGCAAGACCTCCACAGTTTTGGAAACACAACAGTTTGCAGCATTCTCAAGAAATATGAGGCCACCTTGCAACTTGACAAAGATACCACTGTGACAGAATTGATGTGCTTAAAGCAGGCAGGAAAACGCCTGGGAGCCTCTTCTGTGTATGACTTGGTCCAAATAGTAAATACAAGTAACCCAGATGCTTACTCCAACATCAACAAGGTGGTTAAGCTGTCTCTTACACTGCCTTTAAGCAGTGCAGCTTGTGAGAGGGGATTCTCACATCTCAACATAATAAAAACCAAGTACAGATCTCGTCTGTCACATGCTCGTCTCTCAGCACTGATGCACATTCACCTGTCAAAGCAGACCACAGAGACATTTGACCCAAAGCCTGCTGTTGACCTGTGGATGGAGACAGCTAATCGGAGGCTCAACCACGGACAGAGAGGTGCATCTGCAGCATCTTCATCATCTGCCATGCAGGAAGCTGAAGCAGAGGACAGTGGTGGTGGCACTGAGGAGGACAGTGGTGGCCGCACTGAGGAGGACAGTGATGGCCGCACTGAGGAGGACAGTGAGGAAGACTGCACTTATTAAGACCACGCTACATATGGGGTGAGTACCAGACACCATCTGCTGGTACTCACCTGAGTAACTCACTGAAAAAGTTATGTGCACCCCTGGTTATACAGTATGTTGTAGCAGGAAGTGCTGTCTCTGCAGTGTCGTTGTTCCGTTTTCCACCACTAGATGGCGGCAAAGATCTCTGAACCGTCAGTCCAACGCTTCAGCTTCCTCCATGCACACCCGCAGAGAGACAGTACACGCGCACTATTTAGTGTGTCCGAGTGGTTTTTAAACCCCCTATCAGTTAAGACCTACTTGTCAAACATGCAGTACGAAGGAATAGGCTGACTGTATACGTGTGCAGGAAAGGAATCAAAATACAGCTAATTTTTGGTGGAAATGTGTAAAGAAATTAAAATAACACATGACATGATGCATTGGTCTTGATATTTACTGATGAGTGAGCTTACCTGTAATGGTTATCAAGCACCAATAGCAATCTCTCATTAGCCTTCACGTCTTGATTGACAGACCAACTGTCCAATAGAGAGGCAGGAAGCAGGACATCAATTCCTTTCCAGCCATTATAATCAGCTCCTCCTCATATAGCTCATCCCACCAGCCTCCACTGACAGCAAACTAACCATTCCCATACAGAACATTGTTAATATGATGAGCCATGGAATATCTGTGCAGCTTCGCTCCTCCATTGGTTTCCACTCGTGTGGCTTTTGCTAACAAAGAAATGTTAGAAACCAAAAAATGAACACCCATCCAGTAAAAAATCTCACTTTTAAAAGTTTATATTCTATTAACTCATACCCAAATAATGTTGTTGACTCATCCTATACTCGTATTTGTGGCCAAAGTATAAATTGGAGAAACATTTTCAAAACCTCCACATCAAACAGACTGTTTAAAAAATGCTTGCTATTTATTCAGAGAGAATGATGTCATCCTCCTGAGGATGAGCTGGCCAATCAGCGATCTACTCACATGAATATTTCTATGACCGGTATACGCCCCATTCTGTTGTTGGGGTACGCTCACACCATTCCAACACACAAAACAGATTTTTAACATACTTATTTACTATTTTTTGGAAGCAAAACTATTTCACTCATATTGTCAGAAGTTTGAATCCAGTTGGTACTTCCTGTCTACAGAGACTAAAACCTGGAAGCAGAGCAGAGAGGACTGTCTGGAGAGAGGAGCAGACCTGGTGATCATAAACAGCAGAGAGGACTGTCTGGAGAGAGGAGCAGACCTGGTGATCATAAACAGCAGAGAGGACTGTCAGGAGAGAGGAGCAGACCTGGTGATCATAAACAGCAGAGAGGACTGTCTGGAGAGAGGAGCAGACCTGGTGATCATAAACAGCAGAGAGGAACAGGTGAAAGAAAGAGACATTTACGTTTTAGTCATTTAGCAGATGCTCTTATCCAGAGCGAATTACAGAAGCAATTAGGGTTAAGTGCCTTGCTCGAGGGCACATCAACATATTTTTCACCTAGTCGGCTCATTGATTCAAAGCAACAACCTTTGGGTTACTGGCCCAACACTCTTAACCACTAGGATACTTGCCGCAGACATATTAAATATGCATTATAAAGGTTTGGTATCATTTCAGCCAGTAGTTTTGAAGGTAGCGCTCAGCAGCCAAAACAAGTCTCCAAAATGTGGTATCCATTTTGTATGATATGTTACGTCCTGCCCCCAATTCATATGATATGTTACGAATTAGTACAATATGTTATGAATTTGTAAGTGCTTAAGATCCCATT
Source organism: Coregonus clupeaformis (assembly GCF_020615455.1). Lineage (NCBI taxonomy): Eukaryota > Metazoa > Chordata > Actinopteri > Salmoniformes > Salmonidae > Coregonus > Coregonus clupeaformis. Next base: position 320,907 of record NW_025533594.1, read on the forward strand.
CAATCTCTTTAACAATGTTGTTTTCTGTGCCACAACAACAAATATTTATATTTGGGTTGAAACCAAATGGATGGACCTGTATTGGTCTGACTGACTCTGTTACTGAGGGGACCTGGAAATGGGTGGACGGCACCCCACTGACCACCCCAAGGTAAGAGACTACTGCTCTATAATAACACTGACCACCCCAAGGTAAGAGACTACTGCTCTATAATAACACTGCCCACCCCAAGGTAAGAGACTACTGCTCTAATAACACTGACCACCCCAAGGTAAGAGACTACTGCTCTAATACTAACTGTAAGTCGCTCTGGATAAGAGCGTCTGCTAAATGACGTAAATGTAAATGTAAATAACACTGACCACCCCAAGGTAAGAGACTACTGCTCTATAATAACACTGCCCACCCCAAGGTAAGAGACTACTGCTCTAATAACACTGACACCCCAAGGTAAGAGACTACTGCTCTAATAACACTGACCACCCCAAGGTAAGAGACTACTGCTCTATAATAACACTGACCACCCCAAGGTAAGAGACTACTGCTCTATAATAACACTGACCACCCCAAGGTAAGAGACTACTGCTCTATAATAACACTGACCACCCCAAGGTAAGAGATTACTGCTCTATAATAACACTGACCACCCCAAGGTAAGAGACTACTGCTCTATAATAACACTGACCACCCCAAGGTAAGAGACTACTGCTCTAATAACACTGACCATCCCAAGGCAAGAGACTACTGCTCTATAATAACACTGACCACCCCAAGGTAAGAGACTACTGCTCTATAATAACACTGACCACCCCAAGGTAAGAGACTACTGCTCTATAATAACACTGACCACCCCAAGGTAAGAGACTACTGCTCTAATAACACTGACCACCCCAAGGTAAGAGACTACTGCTCTATAATAACACTGACCACCACAAGGTAAGAGACTACTGCTCTAATAACGCTGACCACAGTGTAAGAAGTAGGACTGATTCTCTGTGTTGTTCATAGTCTAGGTTCTGAGAGAGTGGTCAGTCTAACTCTGTGTTGTTTCTACTGCAGGTATTGGGAGAGTGGAGAACCTAATGGGGGTGGAGTGGAGAACTGTGGGTTTATTTCTTACTTCTTATCAGCCAAAGAATATGGTGGGATGTTGAGTGTCTCAGGGCAATTCATTGGATCTGTGAGAAATAGGCTTCTCTGGCTGAGTTTACACAGGCAGCCCAATCCTGATCTTTCGCCCAATAAGTGGCAAAATATCTGATCTTCTTGGTCAAATACCAATTGGTGGCAAAATAATCAGAAGTGGGCTGCCTGTGTAAACGCAGCCTGGTACTTTCTCTGCACTGCTGTTTAAGGAACTATACATACAGGATGAAATCTAAGGTGGAATTACACTGAGAAAAGTATATATTCTTAATTTACATATATTTATATTTTAGTCATTTAGCAAATGCCTTGCTCAAGGGCACATCAACAGATTTTTCATTTAGTCTGTTCACGGAATCGAACCAGCAACCTTTCAGTTACTGGCCCAACACGCTTAACCGCTAGGCTACATAGAGTGAAGAGCTTCGTAGTTGACTGTTTTATGATGATATTGTTGTTTTTCTCCCGTGGGTAAGGGGGTTCTGTTTTTAAGAGGTATCCATGTTTGAAATATCCCTTTTTGTAAAATGTACTACTTGCCTTGACAAAATGCATTTGTATTTGTATGTTTTTACATTGAAATAAAAAGAAAAAAAACTTTGATTAAAAACAAAAATATTCTTAACATGTGTGGTTGGCCTCAGTGAATTACCATTTAGGCTTTCAGACTTGTTGATCTTCGACTTAACACACAGAAGGAAGGTCTTGACACAATTTAAGTACTTTACACAGGGCTGGAGTTATGGGCGGGCCTTAGGGGCTTGGCCCGCCCCCTACCGTACCTCCTTGCCCGTCCAAATAAAAGATTGAAATATTGATCATTTATTTGACAGAGATGCCCGCCGACAGAAAGAAGCGTCAATCTCAGATAAAGCATCCGAGTGGGCGAAACAGCACCCCTCTGTCTCAGTATGTATAGACCATGTATCTGATGCTGTCTGGACAAAAATAGTATGGCATGTCATACTATTTCTGTCCAGACAGAATCAGATAGATGGGATACATACACTGAGTGTACAAAACATTAAGGACACCTGCTCTTTCCATGACATAGAATGACCAGGTGAATCCAGGTGAAAGCTATGATTCCTTATTGACGTCACTTGTTAAATCCACTTCAATCAGTGTACATGAAGGGGAGGAGACGGGTTAAAGAAGGATTTTTAAGCCTTGAGACAATTGAGACATGGATTGTGTATATGTGCCATTTAGAGGGTGAATGCGCAAGACAAAATATTTAAGTGCCTTTGAACGGGGGTATGGTAGTAGGTGCCAGGCACAACGGTTTGTGTCAAGAACTGCAACGCTGCTGGGTTTTTCACGCTCAACAGTTTCCAGTGTATATCAAGAATGGTGCACCACACAAAGGACATCCAGCCAACTTGACACAACTGTGGGAAGCATTGGAGTCAACATGGGCCAGCATCTCTGTGGAACGCTTTCGACACCTTGTAGAGTCCATGCCCTGACGAATTGAGGCTGTTCTGAGGGGAAAAGAGGGGGTGCAACTCAATATTTAGGAAGGTGTCCTTAATGTTTTGTACACTCAGTGTTTATACAGTGGGGAAAAAAAGTAGTCAGCCACCAATTGTGCAAGTTCTCCCACTTAAAAAGATGAGAGAGGCCTGCAATTTTCATCAACTAAAAATTCCAGAAAATCACATTGTAGGATTTTTTATGAATTTATTTGCAAATTATGGTGGAAAATAAGTATTTGGTCAATAACAAAAGTTTCTCAATACTTTGTTATATGCCCTTTGTTGGCAATGACACAGGTCAAACGTTTTCTGTAAGGGTTTTCACACACTGTTGCTGGTATTTTGGCCCATTCCTCCATGCAGATCTCCTCTAGAGCAGTGATGTTTTGGGGCTGTCGCTGGGCAACACAGACTTTCAACTCCCTCCAAAGATTTTCTATGGGGTTGAGATCTGGAGACTGGCTAGGCCACTCCAGGACCTTGAAATGCTTCTTACGAAGCCACTCCTTCGTTGCCCGGGCGGTGTGTTTGGGATCATTGTCATACTGAAAGACCCAGCCACGTTTCATCTTCAATGCCCTTGCTGATGGAAGGAGGTTTTTACTCAAAATCTCACGATACATGGCCCCAATCATTCTTTCCTTTACACGGATCAGTCGTCCTGGTCCCTTTGCAGAAAAACAGCCCCAAAGCATGATGTTTCCACCCCCCATGCTTCACAGTAGGTATGGTGTTCTTTGGATGCAACTCAGTATTCTTTGTCCTCCAAACACGACGAGTTGAGTTTTTACCCAAAAGTTCTATTTTGGTTTCATCTGACCATATGACATTCTCCCAATCCTCTTCTGGATCATCCAAATGCACTCTAGCACACTTCAGACGGGCCTGGACATGTACTGGCTTAAGCAGGGGGACACGTCTGGCGCAGCAGGATTTGAGTCCCTGGCGGCGTAGTGTGTTACTGATGGTAGGCTTTGTTACTTTGGTCCCAGCTCTCTGCAGGTCATTCACTAGGTCCCCCCGTGTGGTTCTGGGATTTTTGCTCACCGTTCTTGTGATCATTTTGACCCCACGGGGTGAGATCTTGCGTGGAGCCCCAGATCGAGGGAGATTATCAGTGGTCTTGTATGTCTTCCATTTCCTAATAATTGCTCCCACAGTTGATTTCTTCAAACCAAGCTGCTTACCTATTGCAGATTCAGTCTTCCCAGCCTGGTGCAGGTCTACAATTTTATTTCTGGTGTCCTTTGACAGCTCTTTGGTCTTGGCCATAGTGGAGTTTGGAGTGTGACTGTTTGAGGTTGTGGACAGGTGTCTTTTATACTGATAACAAGTTCAAACAGGTGCCATTAATACAGGTAACTAGTGGAGGACAGAGGAGCCTCTTAAAGAAGAAGTTACAGGTCTGTGAGAGCCAGAAATCTTGCTTGTTTGTAGGTGACCAAATACTTATTTTCCACCATAATTTGCAAATAAATTCATGAAAAGTCCTACAATGTGATTTTCCTGAATTTTTTTTCTCCAATTTGTCTGTCATAGTTGACGTGTACCTATGATGAAAATTACAGGCCTCTCTCATCTTTTTAAGTGGGAGAACTTGCACAATTGATGGCTGACTAAATACTTTTTTTCCCCCAATGTAGTATGACAGAGGGGCAATGTTTCGCTCACTCGGATGCTTCCTCTGGTGATATACAGTGAGGGAAAAAAGTATTTGATCCCCTGCTGATTTTGTATGTTTGCCCACTGACAAAGAAATGATCAGTCTATAATTTTTATGGTAGGTTTACTTGAACAGTGAGAGACAGAATAACAAAACAAAAATCCTAGAAAAACGCATGTCATAAATGTTATAAATTGATTTGCATTTTAATGAGGGAAATAAGTATTTGACCCCCTCTCAATCAGAAAGATTTCTGGCTCCCAGGTGTCTTTTATACAGGTAACGAGCTGAGATTAGGAGCACACTCTTAAAGGGAGTGCTCCTAATCTCAGCTTGTTACCTGTATAAAAGACACCTGTCCACAGAAGCAATCAATCAATCAGATTCCAAACTCTCCACCATGGCCAAGACCAAAGAGCTCTTCAAGGATGTCAGGGACAAGATTGTAGACCTATACAAGGCTGGAATGGGCTACAAGACCATCGCCAAGCAGCATGGTGAGAAGGTGACAACAGTTGGTGCGATTTTTCGCAAATGGAAGAAACACAAAAGACCTGTCAATCTCCCTCGGCCTGGGGCTCCATGCAAGATCTCACCTCGTGGAGTTGCAATGATCATGAGAACGGTGAGGAATCAGCCCAGAACTACACGGGAGGATCTTGTCAATGATCTCAAGGCAGCTGGGACCATAGTTACCAAGAAAACAATTGGTAACACAATACGCCGTGAAGGACTGAAATCCTGCAGCATCTACAAGGTCCCCCTGCTCAAGAAAGCACATATACAGGCCTGTCTGAAGTTTGCCAATGAACATCTGAATGATTCAGAGGAGAACTGGGTGAAAGTGTTGTGGTCAGATGAGACCAAAATGGAGCTCTTTGGCATCAACTCAACTCGCCGTGTTTGGAGGAGGAGGAATGCTGCCTATGACCCCAAGAACACCACCCCCACCGTCAAACATGGAGGTGGAAACATTATGCTTTGGGGGTGTTTTTCTGCTAAGGGGACAGGACAACTTCACCGCATCAAAGGGACGATGGACAGGGCCATGTACCGTCAAATCTTGGGTGAGAACCTCCTTCCCTCAGCCAGGGCATTGAAAATGGGTCGTGGATGGGTATTCCAGCATGACAATGACCCAAAACACACGGCCAAGGCAACAAAGGAGTGGCTCAAGAAGAAGCACATTAAGGTCCTGGAGTGGCCTAGCCAGTCTCCAGACCTTAATCCCATAGAAAATCTATGGAGGGAGCTGAAGGTTCGAGTTGCCAAACGTCAGCCTCGAAACCTTAATGACTTGGAGAAGATCTGCAAAGATGAGTGGAACAAAATCCCTCCTGAGATGTATGCAAACCTGGTGGCCAACTACAAGAAACGTCTGACCTCTGTGATTGCCAACAAGGGTTTTGCAACCAAGTACTAAGTCATGTTTTGCAGAGGGGTCAAATACTTATTTCCCTCATTAAAATGCAAATCAATTTATAACATTTTTGAAATGCGTTATTCTGGATTATTTTATTGTTATTCTGTCTCTCACTGTTCAAATAATATACCATTAAAATTATAGACTGATCATGTCTTTGTCAGTGGGCAAACGTACAAAATCAGCAGGGGATCAAATACTTTTTTCCCTCACTGTAGTTTTAGCAGAGAGGAAGAGGCGAAGTGAGAGCTCACTCTCGCCAAATTCTGTCCGAAATAAGCCTCGTGCATTTCTATGGGCATTATTTGCAGATCTAAAGTTGTCGCCTGCCTTCCCGCCTTTGGGACAATGACTACCATTGTTAGGGAGGAGACATGAGCATCTCGCCATTATATACAGATCTCTGGTTTCGGCCTCTTGCGAATTGGAAAGGAAAGTTGGCGGATGCACAATGCACTGTTATGTTACACTGTCTCCCGAGTGGCGCAGTGGTTTAAGGCACTGCATCGCAGTGCTAGCTGTTCCACTAGATATCCTGGTTTGAATTCAGGCTCTGTCGTAGCCGGCCGCGACCGGGAGACCCATGGGGCGGCGCACAATTGGCCCAGCGTCGTCCAGGGTAGGGGAGGGAATGGCCAGCAGGGATGTAGCTCAGTTGGTAGAGCATGGTGTTTGCAACACCAGTGTTGTGGGTTCGATTCCCACGGGGGGCCAGTATGAAAAAAACAAAAATGTATGAACTCACTAACTGTAAGTTGCTCTGGATAAGAGAGTCTGCTTAATGACTAAAATGTAAAATGTAATGATGCTGGCTTCCCCTATATTACTAGAGAGCGTTGGTTATGTAGGCCTGTTTATTACCCCAGAATGTCCGTTATTCCAGATGCGCAATATTTTCTTCAGGATGCATTTAGCGATGTTCAACTCATTCACACAAAACGTATAAACAAAAGCATTCACTGTGAAAGTCGATACATGTAGGCCCTTCATATACAGGCTATGGCTGTGAAAGTCGATAGATGTAGGCCCTTCATATACAGGCTATGGCTGTGGAAGTCGATAGATGTAGGCCCTTCATATACAGGCTATGCGCAGCTCTTCGTTCAATTGATCGAATCCGTTATTGTTTTCTTGCTCAAACCGCGAGCAAAACCTGTCAAACTCAGACATTTCTCTCAACCCGCACATCACTACAGGGACCAGAGGTAGCAGGCTCTTTATATGCCCGTTTACAATGGTCTTTGAGTACGTCCAAAAGGATGTTACTTACTAACCCTTGACAGTCAGTCTTTGTTGTTGAGTTACATGTAAGCACAATATCAAACGCTCATATTTGACTGTTGTTCCCCTATATGGGCCTCAAAAATCAGCGACCTTTTCAGTGGTTCGACCAGCTGTCACTAATCAGGTTTATTAAGAGAGAAGAGTGCTGCTGCCAATTATGTTGTCATCTCATCCTCACTGGTTAAGCCTACCCACCCTCAATATCCACTTGGAGCAGTTTGTAGTGTCACATCTATTGTATGGACATTATAATGACCCATGTTTGTAGTCCTGGACCTCCTGAACATGTTGGTGTATATTTGGGAGAAAACAGAGGGTCCAAATCAGCAGAAAGGTGAAAGGAAGGGGGAGTTCTGCGAACTCCCTGAATTATCGTGGGGCTGTTACATATGATATTTAAAACATGTCAACTTCTCGCCATTGTTCTCCACTTCCCCTCTATATCTTCCTGGTATGATAGTTCCCTGTCCATCGTCCCAGACCAGACTCTCTGGACAGCTCTCATACAGAGACAGTGGTAACCATAGAGACTACTGTAATGCTCATCTTACAGAGTGTGGCTTTAAAGCTGAAAAAACAATGGTCTATGTCTATGATTGAGGAGGATGTTTGTACCACAGTGTAGTCAGACACTGTGGTACAAACATCCTCCTCAATCATAGACATAGACAAACATCCTCCTCAATCATAGACATAGACCATTGTTTTTTCAGCTTTAAAGCCACACTCTGTAAGATGAGCATTACAGTAGTCTCTATGGTTACCACTGTCTCTGTATGAGAGCTGTCCAGAGAGTCTGGTCTGGGACGATGGACAGGGAACTATCATACCAGGAAGATATAGAGGGGAAGTGGAGAACAATGGCGAGAAGTTGACATGTTTTAAATATCTGGTTCTCTGTGTTGTTTACCCTGTAGATACTGGTATGATGCACAGCCTGATAGTCAGGGCCCTTCTGGGGAGGAGGACTGTGCTGAGATGAACACAAATAGACTGGATCCTATGGAGGTGTGGAATGACTTGACATGTGAAGACTATAGTCACTAGATTGAGAAAAATGTTTTTAACATCGCCATGACAACATACTGTAACACAAACAGCAGCCTACAGTGCACATAACTTCCTCCTTCATTCTCTCTCTCTCTCTCTCTCTCTCTCTCTCTCTCTCTCTCTCTCTCTCTCTCTCTCTCTCTCTCTCTCTCTCTCTCTCAAACAGTCAACACTCTGTAGTTCCTTGCAAACATCAAAGCAGTGACTCGCTCCTGCAGGTTCATGTACTACAACATCCATAGAATACGACCTTTCCTCACACAGGAAGCGGGGCAGGTCCAAATCCAGGCGATCGTCATATCATATCTGGACTACTGCAACTCTCTGTTGGCTGGGCTCCCTGCTTGTGCCATCAAACCCCTGCAACTTATCCAGAATAACGCAGCCCACCTGATGTTCAACCTTCCTAAGTTCTCCCACGTCACCTCGCTCCTCCGCACACGCCACTGGCTACCAGTTGAAGCTCAGATCCACTACAAGACCATGGTACTTACCTACGGAGCAGCAAGAGGAACTGCCTTTCCCTACCTTCAGGCTATGCTCAAACCCTACACCCCAACCAGAGCAATCTGTTCTGCCACCTCTGGTCTCTTGGCCCTCACACCCCTACAGGAGGTCAGCTCCCGCTCAGCCCAGTCAAAGCTCTTCTCTGTCCTGGCACCCCAATGGTGGAACCAGCTTCTCCCGGATGCTAGGACAGTCTGAAACCCTATCTTTTCAAATAGTATTGTAGCGCTTTTCTGCAATCAAATTATTTAGTGGCCTCATGGGTGGAATTCTATATATTTTTCATAATTTCATAATTGATAGACATTATTTCTAAAAACCTGCCCGGAAATCTGGTGTTTCTATGTCAAACGGTTTTGTTATATTTCAGTCTTCTGTGATGTATATAAAGTGTAATATTGGGATGCAAACTCAAAATGGAATACATTTCAACTCTATATCTGACATGGTAGAGGTGTTTTCTTTTTTGCAAGCCCATAACCATGTGTGTGAGGTGTATACTTTTGTTTCAAAGTAGATTTCTTTAAGACTACCAAGAAAGTGTGACCCTGATTTAGCCCACTGCAGTAAAAGGTTTAATAAGACATCTCAGTCTAATCCCCCCCAAACAACAACAACCTTGCACATGACTTTTCCTACTAGCACTGAATTTGCACTGACTTTCTTTATTGAGGAAAAATATACTTAATACGACTGTGATATGTGGTTGTCTCACTTCGCTATCTTAAGATCAATGCACTAACTCAAAGTTGATCTGGATAAGAGCGTCTGCTAAATGACTAAAATGTCAAACGTACATCTGCAGAAAGGTGAAAGGAAGGGGGAGTTTGGTAAACTTGCAGCTGTTACTTATGATATTTAATATATGTCAACTTCTAGTCTTTGTTCTCCACTTCCCCTCTATTGTCTATATCTTCCTGGTATGATAGTTCCCTGTCCATCATCACAAATAGCAAGTGCCAGACAGAATTAACTGGACAGCTCTCATAGAGAGACAGTGGTAGACTATGGAGATGTCTGGGGCCACTGGTTATGTCAATTAAGCTGTTAGGGCAAGACAGTGTGTTTTAGGGGATCAGTTTCATAATGGTTCTCTGTGTTGTTTACCCTGTAGATACTGGTATGATGTACAGCCTGATAGCCAGGGCCCTTCTGGGGAGGAGGACTGTGCTGAGATGAACACAAATAGACTGGATCCTCTGGAGGTGTGGAATGACTTGACATGTGAAGACTATAGTCACTAGATTGAGAAAAATGTTTTTAACATCGCCATGACAACATACTGTAACACATACAGCAGCCTACAGTGACATAACTTCCTCCTTCTCTCTCTCTCTCTCTCTCTCTCTCTCTCTCTCTCTCTCTCTCTCTCTCTCTCTCTCTCTCTCTCTCTCTCTCTCTCTCTCTCTCCCTCTCTCTCAAACAGTCAACACTCTGTAGTTCCTTGCAAACATCAAAGCAGTGACTCGCTCCTGCAGGTTCATGTACTACAACATCCATAGAATACGACCTTTCCTCACACAGGAAGCGGTGCAGGTCCTAATCCAGGCGATCGTCATATCATATCTGGACTACTGCAACTCTCTGTTGGCTGGGCTCCCTGTTTGTGCCATCAAACCCCTGCAACTTATCCAGAATAACGCAGCCCACCTGATGTTCAACCTTCCTAAGTTCTCCCACGTCACCTCGCTCCTCCACACACGCCACTGGCTACCAGTTGAAGCTCAGATCCACTACAAGACCATGGTACTTACCTACGGAGCAGCAAGAGGAACTGCCTTTCCCTACCTTCAGGCTATGCTCAAACCCTACACCCCAACCAGAGCAATCCGTTCTGCCACCTCTGGTCTCTTGGCCCTCACACCCCTACAGGAGGTCAGCTCCCGCTCAGCCCAGTCAAAGCTCTTCTCTGTCCTGGCACCCCAATGGTGGAACCAGCTTCTCCCGGATGCTAGGACAGTCTGAAACCCTATCTTTTCAAATAGTATTGTAGCGCTTTTCTGCAGTCAAATTATTTAGTGGCCTCATGGGTGGAATTATATATATTTTTCATAATTTCATAATTGATAGACATTATTTCTAAAAACCTGCCCGGAATCTGGTGTTTCTATGTCAAACGGTTTTGTTATATTTCAGTCTTCTGTGATGTATATAAAGTGTAATATTGGGATGCAAACTCAAAATGAAATACATTTCAACTCTATATCTGACATGGTAGAGGTGTTTTCTTTTTTGTAAGCCCATAACCATGTGTGTGAGGTGTATACTTTTGTTTCAAAGTAGATTTCTTTAAGACTACCAAGAAAGTGTGACCCTGATTTAGCCCACTGCAGTAAAAGGTTTAATAAGACATTTCAGTCTAATCCTCCCCAAACAACAACAACCTTGCACTTGACTTTTCCTACTAGCACTGAATTTGCACTGACTTTCTTTATTGAGGAAAAATATGTACTTAATACGACTGTGATATGTGGTTGTCTCAATTCGCTATCTTAAGATCAATGCACTAACTCAAAGTTGATCTGGATAAGAGCGTCTGCTAAATGACTAAAATGTCAAACGTACATCAGCAGAAAGGTGAAAGGAAGGGGGAGTTTGGGAAACTTGGAGCTGTTACTTATGATATTTAATATATGTCAACTTCTAGTCTTTGTTCTCCACTTCCCCTCTATTGTCTATATCTTCCTGGTATGATAGTTCCCTGTCCATCATCACAAATAGCAAGTGCCAGACAGAATTAACTGGACAGCTCTCATAGAGAGACAGTGGTAGACTATGGAGATGTCTGGGGCCACTGGTTATGGCAATGGAGCTGTTAGGGCAAGACAGTGGTAGACTATGGAGATGTCTGGGGCCACTGGTTATGTCAATGAAGCTGTTAGGGCAAGACAGTGTGTTTTAGGGGATCAGTTTCATAATGGAGACAACATTTATGTAAATGAAGAGCCCATCTATGAAAATGCAGCCACGTCTTCTGACTGGACCCCAGGGACCACACCACAACCTGAACACTCAGGTAAGGTACACACAGACACACACACACACACACACACACACACACACACACACACACACACACACACACACACACACACACACACACACACACACACACACACACACACACACACACACACACACACACACACACACACACACACACACACACACACACACACACAAACACACACACACACAAATATACTATACACATCTTTTAATGTATCCACAGAGCCTGGTAGCTCAGGGAAGAGACCCTTCCTAGTTGCTGCAGTGTGTCTGGGGCTGCTGTGTGTTCTCCTACTGGCTGGGATCATAGGCCTGTCTGTCTACTGTAAGTTTTGAGTTTGAATTCCTACAATTCACCAGCAGTTTTGTGATTATCTATTTCAATGAGACACTTTTTTGTTTTTGTGACAGATGATGGGGTCGCTAAGAGCTTCTTAGACTATAAGAACAACTCATCTGCAGAGAGAGACCAGCTACTGACCAGCTACAACAACCTGACTAAAGAGAGAGACCAGCTAAAGACCAGCTACAACAACCTGACTAAAGAGAGAGACCAGCTAAAGACCAGCTACAACAACCTGACTAAAGAGAGAGACCAGCTAAAGACCAGCTACAACAACCTGACTGAAGAGAGAGACAAGCTGCAGACCAGTTACAAAATCCTGACTAAAGAGAGAAACCATTTACAGACTGAGAGAGATTATTTTAGGAGCATAGTGTACAAAGGGTGAAAGTAATCCGGAATGGTCTGGTACTGAGTACCAGCAAAATAAATAGTGGGGGTACGCCATACTGGTAAAACATGAGCCTATCACAATAATTAAAACATAGATTCCAATAAAACTACACTATTCATCCTTACTGCATGTAAGAAAAATGAGCAAATAAATGCTCCAAAATGCAGTGTGGTTCAATGATAACATTGACATTTTTCCAAGGCAGAGATGCGTGGTCGAGACTGAGAAGGAAGTGTACACATGAATTCAATTTACAAGACTTGTGTAGGGCTAACTAATGACTATAACCGAATGTCATTCATAACACTTTTTGGTGTTTTGTAAGGGATGTGTCTTTGCATTTATCAACTGGCACTGTGTGGATGCCGGAATTATTTTAGTGGAGTAGCCTAGTTGGAATAGTGGACTAAGTGAAGTCTGGACACTGACTCTAGGCCTCACATGTAGCCTATTATAATATTAACTCCTGCAGAATTAAGTGTTCCTCGCAGTAAAATTATAGACCAAATGTTAATTTTGTTTCGGGAACAGGAGTGGAGAAATATAATTTATTTCAGCATCTTGCAAGAATGTAAATGCATGCTTAAGGACCTGTTGTGTAGACTAAATGTGCAATTTCTTTCAGCAACATAAAAGCTGACAGTATTTCATTTTCAACCACATAAAATATGCATCCAAGATGAACTGATATACTATCGGAAACATGTTGGATCGTTTTCACAGCTTTTAACTTCCTTAAAACCGGTCAAACTGATGCCATTTGGAGATCCCTGGTCCTCGCTCTGTGGGAGAAGCAGAAAGAACAGAGAAAACTTCACTGATGTCAACTAGATTGCTGATGATGCATTGATCATTCTACCCATTTATGACATCATTCTGGTGAGCAAGGCTTTATTCAGGGTTCTAGACTGAGTGACAGAAGAGAAGCTCCGTGTGTCCAATTATAGACACGTTTAAAAAAAAACATTCATAAAATAAATAAATAAATGGCACCACCTGTCTCTACGCCGTCCCTGAGTAACGTGCACAGGTAGCCTATGCAGGAGCCTTTTGAAGTCATTGTTTGATAATAAGATGAAAACATCATGACTGGTTGTGTTTATACCACGTTAAAAGGCATAAAAATATTAAAATATATTTTAAAAGTTAAATGACACATCTTTACTATTAGGCCTATAGATTAAATTAAATTATTCTAATTATATATGTAATTCTATGATTAGGCCCAAAAATTTAATCAAAATTGTGTACACATAGGAGGTCGCCATACCGGGAAGAAATTAAATCACTAGTGAAAAAATGAGAGAAGCCACTGAGGCCCAGCATGAGAACTCAATACATTGTTTAGATGGATGGTCATAAACACTCAGTGGCCAGTTTATTAGGTACCCCACCTTGTTCATGAAAATGGTTCGCTCCTACAGACAGTGAGTCACGTGGCCATGGCTTGCTATATAAAGCAGGCAGACAGGCGTCGAGTCATTCAGTTACTGTTCGATTGAACGTTAGAATGGGTAAAACAAGCAACCTAAGAGACTTTGAGCGTGGAGATTGGCAAGAATCGTGCAAGCTAACACGTGGCCCACAAAAAGGCAAATAACGGCGCATTACAACAGTAGCGTGCGGAACAGCATCTCAGAACGCACAACTCGTCGGTCATTGTCATGGATGGGCTATTGCAGCAGACGACCACCCTGGGTTCCACTACTATCAGCTAAAAACAAGCAGAAGCAGCTCCAGTTGGCACGCGATCAACAACACTAGGGAATTGAGGAGTGGAAGAACACTGCCTGGTCCGACGAATGGCGGTTCCTGTTGCGTCATGCTGGTGGCAGAATCTGGATTTGGCGTAAGCAGCATGAGTCCATGCCCGATCCTGCCTGTTGTCAACGGTATAGGCTGGTGGCAGTGGTGTAATGGTGTGGGGAATGTTTTCCTGGCACACGATAGGCCCTTTAAAACCAATTGAGCAACATTTGAACGCCATAGCGTAGCTGTTCTGGAGGCAAAGGGGGGGTCCGACCCGGTACTAGAAAGCAACTGCAGTGAGTAAAGCTACAGGAATAAATGATCATGTCATTAATCACACACACCTGATCATAAGTCTGTATTCTTTCATTAAGTGTCCAGTGTGATAAGTTGAAGTCAATTCATGTTTTCATCTTGGAGAACAACCCTGTCCTGAAGGCTGGCAAAACTTTCACTGCGGCTGTTGCTTCCTCTCTATTGAGAATAAATCCTGGGAGGAGAGCAGACAGGATAGTGTGGAGAGAGGAGAAGACCTGGTGATCATAAACAGGAGAGAGGAACAGGTGAGAGAGAGTGAGAGGGAGAGAGAGCGAGAGGGAGGGAGAGAGGGAGAGAGAGAGAGAGAGAGAGAGAGAGAGAGAGAGAGAGAGAGAGATAGAAAGAGAGAGAGAGAGAGAGAGAGAGAGAGAGAGAGAGAGAGAGAGAGAGAGAGAGAGAGAGAGAGAGAGAGAGAGAGAGAGAGGGAGAGGGGGAGGGAGGAGAGAGAGGGCGAGGGAGAGAGAGAGAGAGAGGGAGAGAGAGAGGGAGAGAGAGAGAGGGAGAGAGGGAGAGAGAGAGAGGGCGAGGGAGAGAGAGAGAGAGAGAGAGAGAGAGAGATAGGGCGAGGGAGAGAGAGAAGGAGAGAGAGAGAGTGAGAGAGAGAGAGAGAGAGAGAGAGAGGGAGAGAGAAAGAGAGGGCGAGAGAGAGAGAGTGAGAGAGAGAGAGAGAGAGGGAGAGAGAAAGAGAGGGCGAGAGAGAGAGAGCGAGTGGGAGAGAGACTGAACTCTCTCTCTCTTTCTCTCTAGTTGTTTACTGGTAGTGTCTAGTAGTTATTATGTTGATGGTTGACTACAGTGCTGAATGGTTAAATGATGATTCCACCTTGTGGTTAAAGTGAGAAATGAACTCACCATAGAGGGGAAATAGTGGTATTACAGACTTGCCAACGGGCTCTTTCTCAATTCATACTTCCTCCAATCCTCCTCCAATCCTTCCTCCTCTCCTCCTTCTCAAAACACATTGGAGAATATGTTCCAAGGGGAGGGACCTTGGACTTCATCCTCTAATAGGGTTGAGAAGGAGGAGAGGAGATAGGAGGAGAGGAGATAGGAGAGGAGATAGGAGGAGAGGAGATCGGAGAGGAATCTAGGAAAGACTAATTGAGATAGAGCCTTAGTGTCAGAGAGACATAGAGGAGGAAGAAGAACATTAAGAGAATGAGGAAGAGAGAAAAAATAAGACAAATAATAGTTCTGTTTAGATTTAGAGGAGAGGATGTAGACATACTGTACTCTGGAAAATGACTCTTCATTATTTTATTAGAAACATGTCATGTGATTTGATATGTACGATTATGGTTCAAAATTTTTTCATGATCAATTATTAGCATACATCTGTTTAATAATAATAAGTAAAACAAATGCCCAGATTAAGTAATAAAGGAACAATGTCCTCTGAGTTCTATCAGCTTCCTGATTGAATGTGATTGGATCATTAAAACAGTCTTAGACAGTTGGTCACAGAGAGCAAAAAAGGACACACTGAGTGTAAAAAACATTAGGATATTGAGTTGCACTCCCCGCTCCCTTTTTCCCTCAATTCATCAGGGCACGGACTCTACAAGGTGTCAAAAGCGTTCCACAGGGATGCTGGCCCATGTAGACTCCAATGCTTCCCACAGTTGTGTCAAGTTGGCTGGATGTCCTTTGAGTAGTGGACCATTCTTGATACACACAGTAAACTATTGAGTGTGAAAAAACCAGCAGCGTTGCAGTTCTTCACACAAACCGGTGCGCCTGGCACCTACTACCATACCCCGTTCAAAGGCACTTAAATCTTTTGTCTTGCTCATTCACCCTCAAGGCTTACAAATCCTTCTTTAACCTGTCTCTTCCCCTTCATCTACACTGATTGAAGTGGATTCAATATGAGATCATAGCTTTCACCTGGATTCACCTGATCAATCTATGTTATGGAAAGAGCAGGTGTTCTTAATGTGTTGTATACTCAGTGTCCAGTGAGACAGAGGGGAGCTGTTTTGCTCAGATGCTTTCGCAGGTAAGATTTCTGTATCTTGCTGTCAGTCAAATTATCAATATTTAGAGACCCCCCACAGATTGACTTTGTTGCATTTAGGGAAGCGCATGTCTTACTCATGTCGCACTCTGCATGTAACCAAAGAATCTGCTTGGAATTAAAGAGTAACATCAAGAAATTGGACACACCTACTCATTCAAGGGTTTTTCTTTATTTTTACGATTTCCTACGTTGTAGAATAATAGTGAAGACATCAAAACTATGAAATAACACATATGGAATCATGTAGTAACCAAAAAAGTGTTCAACAAATCAAAAAATATGTTATATTTGAGATTCTTCCAAGTAGCCACACTTTGCCTTTATGACAACTTTTCACACTCTTGGCAATCTTTTAACCAGCTTCACCTGGAATGCTTTTCCAACAGTCTTGAAGGAGTTCCCATATATGCTCAGAACTTGTTGGCTGCTTTTCCTTCACTCTGCGGTCCAACTCATCCCAAACCATCTCAATTGGGTTGAGGTTGGGTGATTGTGGAGGCCAGGTCATCTGATGCAGCACTCCATCACTCTTTCAAATAGACCTTACACAGCCTGGAGGTGTGTTGGGTCATTGTCCTGTTGAAAAACAAATGATGGTCCCAGTAAGCGCAAACCAGATAGGGTGGCGTATCGCTGCAGAATGCTGTGGAAGCCATGCTGGTTAAGTGTGCCTTGAATTCTAAATAAATCACCAACAGCAAAGCACCCCCACACCATCACACCTCCTCCTCCATGCTTCACGGTGGGAACCACACATGCGTAGATAATCCGTTCACCTACTCTGCATCTCACAAAATTACATGGCGGTTGGAACCAAAATTCTAAAATTTGGACTCATCAGACCAAAGGACATATTTCCACCGGTATAATGTCCATTGCTCGTGTTTCATGGCCCAAGCAAGTCTCTTGTTCTTATTGGTGTCCTTTAGCAGTGGTTTCTTTGCAGCAATTCGACCATGAAGGCCTGATTCACGCAATCTCCTCTGAACAGTTGATGTTGAGATGTGTCTGTTACTTGAACTCTGTGTAGCATTTATCTGGGCTGCAATCTGAGGTGCAGTTGCCTCTAATGAACGTATCCTCTGCAGCAGAGGTAACTCTGGGTCTTCCTTTCCTGTGGTGGACCAACTCGCTCTCTATCTTTCTCAGAAAAATCTTCTTGACCCTAACCAGTCAGGCTTCAAGATGGTTCACTCAACTGAGACTGCTATTCTCTTTGTCACGGAGGCTCTCCGCTCTGCCAAATCTGACTCTCTCTCCTCTGTTCTAATCCTCCCAGATCTGTCCGCTGCCTTCGACACTGTGGACCATCAGATCCTCCTCTCCACCCTTTCAGGGCTGGGCGTCTAAGGCTCAGCACACTCTTGGACATCTCCGACCAGGTGATGTGGAGAGGATCTGTGTCAGCTCCACATCCTCTCACTACTGCTGTCTCCCAGGGCTCGGTTCTAGGCCCTCTCCTCCTCTCTATATATCAAGTCACTTGGCTCCGTCATATCCTCAGATGGTCTCTCCTATCACTGCTATGTGGATCACATTCAACTACTTTTCTCCTTCCCCCCTTCTGACACCCTGGTGCCTGGCAGATATCTCAGCTTGGAGGTCGGCCCACCACCTCAAACTCAACCTCAACAAGGCCTGCCTGCTCCAAGACCTCTCCATTACGGTTGACAACTCCACCGTATCTCCCTCCCAGAGTGCAAAGAATCTTGGCGTGACCCTGGACAACACCCTAACTTTCTTTGCAAACATCAAAGCATTGACTCGCTCCTGCAGGTTCATGCTCTACAACATCAGTAGGTTACGACCCTACCTCACACAGGAAGTGGTGCAGGTCCTAATCCAGGCACTTGTCATCTCCCATCTGGACTACTGCAACTCGCTGTTGGCTGGGCTCCCTGCTTGTGCCATCACATCCCTGCAACTTCTCCAAAGTGCTGCAGCCTGCCTGGTATTCAACTTTCGCTCCTTTTGCACACTCCACTGGCTTCCAGTCAAAGCTCGCATCCACTACAAGACCATGGTGCTTGCCTACGGAGTAGCAAGAGGAACTGCCTCTCCCTACCTTAAGGTTATACTCAAACCTTACACCCAAACCCGAGCACTGCGTTCTGCTACCTCTGGTCTCTTGGGCCTCCAATCCCTACCGGAGGGCAGCTCCCCACTCAGCCCAGTCCAAGCTCTTCTCTGTTCTGGCACCCCAATGGTGGAACCAGCTTTCCCCTGAAGCTGGGACAGCTAGGACAGAGTCCCTGTCCACGTTCCAAAAACATCTGAAACCCCACCTCTTCAAAAGGTATCTTAAATAATCCCACAGTGACCCCTCCCACCCCCTACAAATTAAAGATCTTTAATGAACTCACACTTAACTTTCCCCCTTACTAGGTCTGACTTTGCTGATAACGACTTTTTGGAGAAAAAGTATACTTACTATGACTGTGATATGTGGTTGTCCTGCCTAGCTATCTTAAGATGAATGTACTAACTGTAAGTCACTCTGGATAAGAGTGTCTGCTAAATGACTAAAATGTAAAGTGTGTGTTAGAGCAGGGCTGGAACAAAAGCCTTCATACACACACAATAGCTCTCCAGGAGGAGGGTTATCCATCTCAGGTGTAAACGGATACAAACAAACATTCCTCTTCTTCACTTGGAGTTTGTGTGCTCTCAGGTTTGCATTGAGGGAAGCAATGGAATAGAACATACCTTTGCATGAAGTCCAGGCGTCTTCAAGATGCTGTATCTGTCTTCAAGGTAGTCACAGCCCCTCCTCTGTGCTTCTGAGAAATTACACTTACATTTTGTGCACATACAAAAGTACAATACACACTCACACACTCACACTCACACTCACACACACACACACACACACACACAAACACACACTGACACACACACACACACAAACACACAAACACACACTCACAATCACACTCACACACAGGCAGGAAACACCACATGGCTTCTGAGAATTGTTTGTTCACACATACTGAGCTATGTGTGAACATGACCAACACCAGCAGCAGCACTGCTGATACTGAGAAAAGGTTCCCCATAGTAACAGTACAGAAAGACCCTTAAACCTCCTCATCATCCTTCCCCTCTAATCAGGGACTGATTCAGGCCTGGAATACTAACAGCCAATATACCAATAATCAATCAATTGATTTATCGATCAGTCGATCAATCAACCAACCAATTAATCAGCTATCAGGGAATAAGGAAAACAGCACTACGGTAAACCTTGAGGCCCCTAGTATAAACTTCGAAGCCAATCAAGGACGGCAGGGGCGGGGCCCCACCTCTTAAGAGAATCAGCTGGTGATGCCTGTGGGCCAATCCGGGCGGGGCGTTTTGTGAAGTTGAAGCTAGTGGTAATATTTAGTCATTTGTTGAAATGTTTGTAACCCGTTGTTTGCTATTGCTGCACTAAGAAAGAAATGACAGTAAATATTCCCCCCAACAATTGGTAGTTTCCAGTATCACTTTATTGGACAATTCAATTTGTGGTATGTTATATTATATTTTAATCAGTGGCCCATTTAATGTTGTAACATTAGTTTGTCTAAATGTAGTACAGTGAAAGTTCAAATAAAAAGGATTAGACGTACTGTAGTCAAGCTCATTGATTTTCTTTATTCATTTTGCCAGAAGTTGCAGAAGGCATTTAAGTATTTTAAAGTCTCCTATGGAGTCTGATACACAGGCTAGTACAAACATCTTAATAATCACTATTTCAGGTAGTCAGGATGAGGTTTGTATGTAACATCCAACAATGAACAAATAAACGTAATACAATAAAAGCTTCAGACACTGAAAACACATTGTTTGGCTTTATTTACTTTAAGAAGGATAAGCAGTCTGGCTGTTTTATTTAAATCCTCTTTAGGGACAATTACTCAAGATCAACATAGATTTTTCTTAATTAATAATTGGCTTCTTAAAAATGTTGCAATTCAGGTTACTCTTGGGGGGTTTGATACTCTCTAGTTTGTACACAACATCGCACCAAAGGTTTTTATCATTTTCTTTCTTCAGCACGACAGTAACTTTGAACACTTCATACGGTGGAATCAACACCTCCTTTTCACGATTCCCCATTTTTGGGTAGGACTTCAGATCAGCGCCAAAACATGTCTTTACCTCAAAGCAGGACTTCTCTCCAAAATGTGTCAAGTTCTTTAGGAAAGAGCTGGAGGCAAAGTAGCCGAATCTGATTATTTTGTTAACTTTACCGACAAACTCCAAGTTGGTTCTCCGGTATGTGGTGTGACAGGTCTTTTGGTTTAGTTTCAGGAGGCGAATGGCGTCAGTCAGCAGGAAATGCAGGGAGTGGAACTGGAAGGAGGTTGTGTACTCTGTTCTATTGGTCCGGACTGCTTGGTTGAACACTGGGTACATCTTACTTTGACCTCCTGTGTAAGCACAGATAGCCTTGACATGATCATGTGTAAGTTTGTCTTTAGAATTGTACTTGGACTTGTCCTTTTTGAATCGGTCCTTCACATTTTTTGCACATCCTGCTGCCTTTTTCCAGGATTCATTGAAGATCGCTACATTTCTGTTTTCATTTGGAAGATATTCCTTCCGCACCTTGTTGTACATTTGTTCAGTGCAGCCGTTATACACGTCGTCAACAGAGTTAGGGACCATGTCTAAGGGTATGCTGGAATTCAGTCCAGGCTGATGGAGATGAACCTTCAGAGAATATGGAGGGGAAAAACAGGCAACACGTGTAAAACAGAGGAAAGGTTTTATATATTTAAATGCATTTAAATGCTCTCTCCCTCTCCCTCTCCCTCTCCCTCTCTCTCTCTCTCTCTCTCTCTCTCTCTCTCTCTCTCTCTCTCTCTCTCTCTCTCTCTCTCTCTCTCGCTCTCTCTCTCTAAATAGTTTATTCTCTTACCATCTTGGAGTCCACACCCAAAGTCCAAGCCTGGATGAAATACATCACAGTAAAGCTTAGGATCTTGTGTCTTGCCATGATGTCAAAATATGTTGGTCCAATGGCAACTTGTAATGGAGATGAATTGTCTTTTAGGATACAGAATCAGCATTGAAATGTTCAGCTTTCAGGGGGCCTTGTTATACCAGCGCTCTTGTGGTTATTTCCATAGTCCCTCCTCTCTTGCTGAGAACAGGCACCTACAGATACAAGTACCCCTCAAACCACAAACCCCTTAGCACACACACACGCACGCACACACACGCACACACACACACACACACACACACACACACACACACACACACACACACACACACACACACACACACACACACACACACACACACACACACACACACACACACACACACACACACACACACACACACACACACACACACACACACACACACACACACACACACACACACACACACACACACAGGTAGCCCCTTAGCACAGTACACACACACACACACACACACACACACACACACACACACACACACACACACACACACACACACACACACACACACACACAGGTAGCCCCTTAGCACAGTACACACACACACACACACACACACACACACACACACACACACACACACACACACACACACACACACACAGGTAGCCTAGTGTTTAAGAGCGTTGGGCTGTAATCGAAAGGTTGCTGGTTTGACTCCCGAGCCGGTAAAGGTGGAAAATCTGCCGTTTCTCTGCTTGACAAAGGCAGTTAAACCCCAACAACCACTGCTCCCTGATGTCGATTAAGGCAGCCCCCTGCACCTCTCTGATTCAGAAGGGTTAAATGTGGACAGCCCCCTGCACCTCTCTGATTCAGAAGGGTTAAATGTGGACAGCCCCCTGCACCTCTCTGATTCAGAAGAGTTGGGTTAAATGTGGACAGCCCCCTGCACCTCTCTGATTCAGAAGAGTTTGGTTAAATGTGGACAGCCCCCTGCATCTCTCTGATTCAGAAGGGTTGGATTAAATGTGGACAGCCCCCTGCACCTCTCTGATTCAGAAGAGTTGGGTCAAATGTGGAAGACACATTTTGGTTGAATGCATTCAGTTGTGCAACTGACTAGGTATCCCCCTTTCCCTTCACATACACAACCACATACAGTGTGGTGCCTAGTTGGGACAAAATCCTGCAGTATCTGATGCACTCCAGAAACAGGGTTGATTACCTCTGGCCTAGTCTCTGCCAATCATTCCTTTAGCTGGTTGAGTTAAACACTGCCCTCTTCTGCCCAGAATGCACCATGTCAAGACTCAAGGCCTCCAGGTACATTAGTGTGTGTGTTCGCTATTCTGTTGTCTCTCATGCCAATGTCCAGGTTATGATTTAGGCAGTATTCTAATACTGCTGGTTATGGTTGTTACCTTTACTTTGTTATGACTGAGATGTGAGAGACCTGGTAGGTTGATAGTGTTCAATTCCTTTGTTATGACTGAGATGTGAGAGGCCTGGTAGGTTAATAGAGTTCCATCATATTGCGTTCAAATGGTGAGGTGTGTCAGATCTGTGGTGGTTAAAAATGATAGGAGACAAGGAAATTAGACAAGGAAGGAGACATGGAAAGGAAGAAATCAGATTGAGACTATGACCATATTGTTTGGTAATATATACAGTTGAAGTCGGAAGTTTACATACACTTAGATTGGAGTCATTAAATCTCGTTTTTCAACCACTCCACAAATTTCTTGTTAACAAACTATAGTTTTGGCAAGTCGGTTAGGATACCTACTTTGTGCGTGACACAAGTAATTTTCCCAACAATTGTTAACAGACAGATTATTTCACTTATAATTCACTGTATCACAATTCCAGTGGGTCAGAAGTTTACATACACTAAGTTGACTGTGCCTTTAAACAGCTTGGGAAACTCCAGAAAATGATGTCATGGCTTTAGAAGCTTCTGAGTCAATTGCTTCCAGTTCTCTGCTGCAAATGACTGGAACGAACTGCAAAAATCTCTGAAGCTGGAGACACTTATCTCCCTCACTAACTTTAAGCATCAGTTGTCAGAGCAGCTTACCGATCACTGCACCTGTACACAGCCCATCTGTAATTAGGCCACCCAACTACCTCATCCCCATATTGTTATTTACATTGTTATTTATTTTGCTCATTTGCACCCCAGTATCTCTATTTGCACATCATCTTCTGCACATCTATCACTCCAGTGTTAATACTAAATTGTAATTATTTTGCACTATGGCCTATTTATTGCCTTACCTCCATAACATACTACATTTGCACACACTGTATATAGATTTTCTATTGTGTTATTGACTGTACGTTTTGTTTATTCCATATGTAACTCTGTGTTACTGTTGTTTTTACCGCACTGCTTTGCTTTATCTTGGCCAGGTCGCAGTTGTAAATGAGAACTTGTTCTCAACTGGCTTACCTGGTTAAATAAAGGTGAAATAAAAATAAAGAACTAAAATTGGAGGTTTACCTGTGGATGTATTTCAAGGCCTACCTTGAAACTCAGTGCCTCTTTGCTTGACATCATGGGAAAATCAAAAGAAATCAGCCAAGACCTCAGAAAAAAATTTGTAGACCTCCACAAGTCTGGTTCATCCTTGGGAGGAATTTCCAAACGCCTGAAGGTACCACGTTCATCTGTACAAACAATGGTACGCAAGTCATACCGCTCAAGAAGGAGACACATTCTGTCTCCTAGAGATTAATGTACTTTGGTGCGAAAAGTGCAAATCAATCCCAGAACAACAACAGACCTTGTGAAGATGCTGGAGGAAACAGGTACAAAAGTTTCTATATCCACAGTAATACGAGTCCTATATCGAAATAACCTGAAAGGCAGCTCAGCAAGGAAGAAGCCACTGCTCCAAAACCGCCATAAAAAAGCCAGACTACGGTTTGCAACTGCAAATGGGGACAAAGATTGTACATTGTGGAGAAATGTTCTCTGGTCTGATGAAACAAAAATAAAACTGTTTGGCCATAATGACCATCGTTATGTTTGGAGGAAAAAGGGGTAGGCTTGCAAGCCGAAGAACACCATCCCAACCGTGAAGCACCGGGGTGGCAGCATCATGCTGTAGGGGTGCTTTGCTGCAGGAAGGACGGGTGCACTTCACAAAATAGATGGCATCATGAGGAAGGAAAATGATGTGGATATAGTGAAGCAACATCTCAAGACATCAGTCAGGAAGTTAAAGCTTGGTCGCAAATGGGTCTTCCAAATGGACAATGACCCCAAGCATACTTCCAAAGTTGTGGCAAAATGGCTTAAGGACAACAAAGTCAAGGTATTGGAGTGGCCATCACAAAGCCCTGACCTCAATCCTGTAGAAAATTTGTGGACAGAACTGAAAAAGCATGTGCGAGCAAGGATGCCTACAAACCTGACTCAGTTACACCAGCTCTGTCAGGAGGAATTGGCCAAAATTCACCCAACTTATTGTGGAAAGCTTGTGGAAGGCTACCCGAAACGTTTGACCCAAGTTAAACAATTTAACGGCAATGCTACCAAATACTAATTGAGTGTATGTACACTTCTGACCCACTGTGAATGTGATGAAATAAATAATAGCTGAAATAAATCATTCTCTCTACTATTATCTGACATTTCACTTTCTTCAAATAAAGTGGGGATCCTAACTGACCTAAGACAGGGAATTTTTACTAGGATTAAATGTCAGGAATTGTGAAAAACAGAGTTTAAATGTATTTGACTAAGGTGTATGTAAACGTCCGACTTCAAGTTTATATGATGGAGTTCTGCCACTATTTTGGTAGCACCTAATCCAACAGTTCTATATGTTTATACAACGGGTGGGTCCAATACTGAATGCTGATTGGTTAAAATTCCAGCCGGTGTCTATTCCATAAGTTACCACCGGCTAAATCTATGACGTTAAAATGACTCTTTACTCTGTTACGTCTGACTGCTCTATCCACTGTCTCATCAGCCCAGGCAGGGAAGTTATAAACTTAAGATATTCATGATCATTTCCATGTCTTAGAGATATTGTGTTTTATAGTACTGTAGTGTCAAAACAACAGTTAGTGTCAAAGTAACCAGTGGATAGACAGTAGATGTTATGACAGTTCACTGCCACCCTGTGGCGTCTGTTGTCTCTGCTAGTCAACACGATGGCTGCTGAACGCTTCCTTCATTACCAAGTCCCGCCCCCTCTGTCCTCCAACCCCACTCATGACATTGGCAACGTTCCAGGCTGACTACATTGAAGTCGCCTGCCAGATCTCACAACGCCTGGATTGGTGTTTAACATATCAGTTAACCAAATCATATGGTATAGCAATCTAATGCCCAATGGTTGCTGTGTGCAGCCTGACTGCAATATAGTCTGCCTTGAACGAGACCGTTCTCTCCTCGTTGTGGTTGATAGACTTTGCAGTGCTGAGCTCTGAACTCACAGACACAGGAAACTACTAACCCTTCTCCTGCTCTCCCTCCCTCCCATCTCCCTCTGACCTCACAGACACAGGAAACTACTAACCCTTCTCCTGCTCTCCCTCCCTCCCTCCCATCTCCCTCTGACCTCACAGACACAGGATACTACTATTCCTGCTACTGCTCTCCCTCCCTCCCATCTCCCTCTCTCCCTCCCTCCCTCCCTCCCTCCCTCTCTCTCTCTCTCTCTCTCTCTCTCTCTCTCTCTCTCCCTCCCCCCTCCCTCCCTCCCTCCCCCCCTCCCTCCCTCTGACAGCCACATCTTCTCTCTCTGGTTAGCCAGCCTACTTGTTACTCTTTGGCCTCCAGTTTATTTCAAAGCCATGACTAAGTGTTACTTCTCTGTAAAACTATGTCTAATGATTCATTTGAAAGTCAACAATACATTTGTTACCTGCATGTAAGTGGAATGACAGACGATCAGATTAGCCAAATAGCTAACTAGGTGAGGTTGTTGCCGCAGTGCCGCAAATGTATCCTCTGTAAATGGCATCAAGTTTATTAACACATAATGGATCAAGAGGACATGTTCGCAGGTAGTCAGGAAGCGGGTGCAGAAGGTGAGTTTAACAATAAACGTGAAGAAAATACAAAACAGGAGAAGTGTCCTGAACGTAACCAAAACCAGCCTGATGACTGAGGCTTACTGAGGGCTATATGAAGGGAGAGAAAACAGGGTGGTGATGAAGTCCAGGTGTGCTTAACGATGGGGAGCAGGTGTGCACAATGTGGGTTGCCAGGTGTGCACAATGTGTGTTGCCAGTATTGGTGGTTAGTAGACCGGCGATGTCGAGCGTCCGAGGGAGGGAGCAGGAGGAGGCGTGACCGTAATACTGCTCAATGCTTTTCTTTATTGGTTTCAATACAAGTTCCAGTGCACATGATAACCAATGGGAACTTACCAATAGATTAAATCAACAAATGGCCATTCAATGTCAAGAGGACAACAGTAACCATTTCAGGTTAAGCCGTTTTACATAGGATCATTACAATGGAAAGAAAGATGCTAACAAATGTCAACAAATAACAAGTTACCCATTATATTAAATGCCAAC
This sequence comes from Coregonus clupeaformis, assembly GCF_020615455.1. Lineage (NCBI taxonomy): Eukaryota > Metazoa > Chordata > Actinopteri > Salmoniformes > Salmonidae > Coregonus > Coregonus clupeaformis. The sequence continues at coordinate 347,755 of NW_025533594.1, forward strand.
AAATAAGAAAAAAACGTCCGTTTGTTTTAGATTACTTCTCGCTGTACATTGATGGGAGGGAATCAATAACATAATGGTGAATATTAACACTATATTGATGGGGTGGAGGGAATCAGTAACATAATGGTGAATATTAACACTATATTGATAGGGTGGAGGGAATCAGTAACATAATGGTGAATATTAACACTATATTGATGGGGTGGAGGGAATCAGTAACATAATGGTGAATATTAACACTATATTGATGGGGTGGAGGGAATCAGTAACATAATGGTGAATATTAACACTATATTGATGGGGTGGAGGGAATCAGTAACATAATGGTGAATATTAACACTATATTGATGGGGTGGAGGGAATCAGTAACATAATGGTGAATATTAACACTATATTGATGGGGTGGAGGGAATCAGTAACATAATGGTGAATATTAACACTATATTGATTGGGTGGAGGGAATCAGTAACATAATGGTGAATATAAACACTATATTGATGGGGTGGAGGGAATCAGGAACATAATGGTGAATATTAACACTATATTGATTGGGTGGAGGGAATCAGTAACATAATGGTGAATATAAACACTATATTGATGGGGTGGAGGGAATCAGGAACATAATGGTGAATATTAACACTATATTGATGGGAGGGAATCAGTAACATAATGATGAATATAAACACTATATTGATGGGGTGGAGGTTATCAGTAACATAATGGTGAATATAAACACTATATTGATGGGGTGGAGGTTATCAGTAACATAATGGTGAATATAAACACTATATTGATGGGGTGGAGGGAATCAGTAACATAATGGTGAATATAAACACTATATTGATGGGGTGGAGGGAATCAGGAACATAATGGTGAATATTAACACTATATTGATGGGAGGGAATCAGTAACATAATGGTGAATATAAACACTATATTGATGGGGTGGAGGGAATCAGTAACATAATGGTGAATATAAACACTATATTGATGGGGTGGAGGGAATCAGTAACATAATGGTGAATATTAACACTATATTGATGGGGTGGAGGGAATCAGTAACATAATGGTGAATATAAACACTATATTGATGGGAGGGAATCAGTAACATAATGGTGAATATAAACACTATATTGATGGGGTGGAGGGAATCAGTAACATAATGGTGAATATAAACACTATATTGATGGGGTGGAGGGAATCAGTAACATAATGGTGAATATTAACACTATATTGATGGGGTGGAGGGAATCAGTAACATAATGGTGAATATAAACACTATATTGATGGGGTGGAGGGAATCAGTAACATAATGGTGAATATTAACACTATATTGATGGGGTGGAGGGAATCAGTAACATAATGGTGAATATTAACACTATATTGATGGGGTGGAGGGAATCAGTAACATAATGGTGAATATTAACACTATATTGATGGGGTGGAGGTTATCAGTAACATAATGGTGAATATTAACACTATATTGATGGGGTGGAGGGAATCAGTAACAAAATGGTGAATATTAACACTATATTGATGGGGTGGAGGGAATCAGTAACATAATGGTGAATATTAACACTATATTGATGGGGTGGAGGTTATCAGTAACATAATGGTGAATATTAACTCTATATTGATGGGGTGGAGGTTATCAGTAACATAATGGTGAATATTAACACAATATTGATTGGGTGGAGGGAATCAGTAACATAATGGTGAATATTAACACTATATTGATGGGGTGGAGGGAATCAGTAACATAATGGTGAATATAAACACTATATTGATGGGGTGGAGGTTATCAGTAACATAATGGTGAATATAAACACTATATTGATGGGAGGGAATCAGTAACATAATGGTGAATATAAACACTATATTGATGGGGTGGAGGGAATCAGTAACATAATGATGAATATAAACACTATATTGATGGGGTGGAGGGAATCAGTAACATAATGGTGAATATTAACACTATATTGATGGGGTGGAGGTTATCAGTAACATAATGGTGAATATTAACACTATATTGATGGGGTGGAGGGAATCAGTAACATAATGGTGAATATTAACACTATATTGATGGGGTGGAGGGAATCAGTAACATAATAGTGAATATTAACACTATATTGATGGGGTGGAGGTTATCAGGACTTGTGTTAGCAAACTGTCTGATAAAATCTACTTATACCTGGTCAGAGATCTGACTTTACAAGCAGACATGACCACAAACCATGTTCCCACACTGAAGCACCAGATAATATCTGCACAAAGTCATGTAGATCTTCATGTCTGCACACGTACACACACAAGTACACACACAAACACACACACACACACAGACACGCATGAGAATGTACACAGCTCTACCTTGGATCCCCACAGGCCCATTTTCATCTAAAAGTGATGCTGCTGAGAAAGAGTTAACGCTCCGCCTTTCTGTCTTTCTGACACTCCCCTCGACCCCAAGTCAACCACTGCTCCTCCCCTTGACCCCAAGTCAATCACTGCTCCTCCCCTTGACCCCAAGTCAATCACTGCTCCTCCCCTCGACCCCAAGTTAACCACTGCTCCTCCCCTTGACCCCAAGTCAATCACTGCTCCTCCCCTCGACCCCAAGTCATTTATTCATATCGCCAAGATTTGCATTATTCATTCTTTACTGAATGGTTAAATATATTTCTACATGGTGTTCTCTTTCTGGACTACAATTTGTAATAGCTTTCCACTGGGCAAAAACTGGTTGAATCAACATTGTTTCCATGTGATTTCAAACCCAAAAAATCACTGTGATGATGTTGAATCAACTTTTGGATTTGCTAAAAGTAATCAACGTAAGGGTATTTCATATTTTTTCACCCAACTCAACCAAATGTAAATCAAAACCAGACGTTGAACTGACGTCTGTTAATAGGCCAAGAGTGTGCAAAGCTGTCATCAAGGCAAAGGGTGGCTATTTGAAGAATCTCAAATATTAAATATATTTTGATTTGTTTAACACTTCTTTGGTTACTACATGATTCCATATGTGTTATTTCATAGTTTTGATGTCTTCACGACTATTCTGTAATGTAAAAAATTGTAAAAATAAAGAAAAAGCCTTGAATGAGAAGGTGTTCTAAAACTTTTGGCTGGTAGTGTATATATATTTATCTTTCTTAACAACAGACATTTCTATTCAACCTCCAGAAGAGAGCCTGGATTGGTCTGACTGACTCTGTTCAGGAGGGGACCTGGAAATGGGTGGACGGCACATCACTGTCCACAGGGTGAGAGATGATAACTAATCTGTGTATAAGACTCCATTCAAAATGTTTCTATACATGTTATTGTTATTGATGATAGCAGTAAACAAAGTTAACTTTAAGATGAAACATTCCTGTATATTATTTAGGATTGTAATGTTCTGTGATTTCTGACTGTTGTTAACCCTGTCATACTGGTATTAACCTTGATATCGAAATGTTTTTAACCCTGTAGGTACTGGTATTAACCATGATATCTGACTGTTTTTAACCCTGTAGGTTACTGGTATTAACCATGATATCTGACGGTATTTAACCCTGTAGGTACTGGTATTAACCATGATATCTGACTGTGTTTAACCCTGTAGGTACTGGTATTAACCATGATATCTGACTGCTTTTAACCCTGTAGGTACTGGTATTAACCATGATATCTGACTGTTTTTAACCCTGTAGGTTACCGGTATTAACCATGATATCTGACGGTATTTAACCCTGTAGGTACTGGTATTAACCATGATATCTGACTGTGTTTAACCCTGTAGGTACTGGTATTAACCATGATATCTGACTGTTTTTAACCCTGTAGGTTACTGGTATTAACCATGATATCTGACGGTATTTAACCCTGTAGGTACTGGTATTAACCATGATATCTGACTGTTTTTAACCCTGTAGGTACTGGTATTAACCAGGATATCTGACTGTTTTTAACCCTGTAGGTACTGGTATTAACCATGATATCTGACTGTTGTTTACCCTGTAGGTACTGGTATTAACCATGATATCTGACTGTATTTAACCCTGTAGGTACTGGTATTAACCATGATATCTGACTGTTTTTAACCCTGTAGGTACTGGTATTAACCATGATATCTGATGGTATTTAACCCTGTAGGTACTGGTATTAACCATGATATCTGACGGTATTTAACCCTATAGGTACTGGTATTAACCATGATATCTGACGGTATTTAACCCTATAGGTACTGGTATTAACCATGATATCTGACTGTTTTTAACCCTGTAGGTACTGGTATTAACCATGATATCTGACTCTTTTTAACCCTGTAGGTACTGGTATTAACCATGATATCTGACTGTTTTTAACCCTGTAGGTACTGGTATTAACCATGATATCTGACTGTTTTTAACCCTGTAGGTACTGGTATTAACCATGATATCTGACTGTTTTTAACCCTGTAGGTACTGGTATTAACCATGATATCTGACTGTTTTTAACCCTGGAGGTACTGGTATTAACCATGATATCTGACTGTTGTTAACCCTGTAGGTACTGGTATTAACCATGATATCTGACTGTTTTTAACCCTGTAGGTACTGGTATTAACCATGATATCTGACTGTTTTTAACCCTGTAGGTGCTGGTATTAACCATGATATCTGACTGTTTTTAACCCTGTAGGTACTGGTATTAACCATGATATCTGACTGTTTTTAACCCTGTAGGTACTGGTATTAACCATGATATCTGACTGTTTTTAACCCTGTAGGTGCTGGTATTAACCATGATATCTGACTGTTTTTAACCCTGTAGGTGCTGGTATGACCAACAGCCTGATAATACAGGTCCTACTGGGGATGACAACTGTGCTGAGATATACAAAGATCAGCATCTTCTAAAGGCATGGAATGACATGTCATGTGACAGCAAACTCAACTGGATTTGTGAGAAAGTGGTTTAACATCACCATGACAACATACTGTAACACGTACAGTAGCCTACAGTGCACACAACTTCCTCCTTCTCTCTCTCTCTCTCTCTCTCTCTCTCTCTCTCTCTCTCTCTCTCTCTCTCTCTCTCTCTCTCTCTCTCTCTCTCTCTCTCTCTCTCTCTCTCTCTCTCTCTCTCTCTCTCTCTCTCTCTCTGTCACTCTCTCTCTCTCAAACCTACAAACCACTTATTGTTGTTTATTTGTTTGTAGTATCATATTCATACAAGTCCTACTAATTTCCTGCTTGTAGCTTCCTGTGTACCAGTAGTTATGTTTCACACATCATCAGATACAACATTACGTTAATATATTTGACTTTTTGCACACTCTACATGCAGTGCATTTCATCAATTACAATTCAAATACATTCTTCTTACTTGCTACATATATTTACATGCTCCCATTTAGGTCTGGTGCAAACATTCTCAACCCTACCAAACCACCATTACATACACTGTATAGGAGTGTAGTAGAGATATCAAAGGGTATCAAAGGATGTTACTTAATCATTTTTGACAGTCAGTCTTTGTTGTCAAGTTACATATAAGCACAATATCAAATGCTCATATTTGACTGTTGTTCCCCTATATGGGTCCCAAAAGAGGGAAGTGAAGTGGTTAAACCAGCTGTCACTCAAAAACTCCTCCACCAATCAGGTTCATCAAGTGAGAGGAGAGCCCTGGTGGTTTCTGTTGTCATCTCATCCTCACTGGTTAAGCCTACCCACCCTCAATATCCACTTGGAGCAGCTTGTAGTGTCACATCTATTGTATGGACATTATAATGATCCATGTTTGTAGTCCTGGACCTCCTGAACATGTTGGTGTATATTTGGGAGTAAACAGAGGGTCCAAATCAGTAGAAAGGTGAAAGGAAGGAGGAGTTCTGGAAACTCCCTGAATTATCTTGGGGCTGTTACATATGATATTTAATATATGTTAACAGCTAGACTTTGTTCTCCACTTCCCCTCTATTATCTATATCTTCCTGGTATGATAGTGTCCTGTCCATCATCACAAATAGCAAGTCTCATTCCCTGGGCAGGAGGACTGTGTTGAGATATACTCTGGACAAGATGACCATGTAGAGACATGGAATGATTTATATTGTGCCGCAGAAAATGGTTTTACAATAAGCACTGTAACAATCAATCACACGCACACATGCACATAAGTACGTACACAAGTATGCAAACTTGTTCAATTTTTTGTATTAGCATAGCCACAACTACCCGTGTCATTTTGTTGATACTTCCCTAGAGTTAACACCTACAGCAGTCACACAGACAGAGACACACAGATGACTCATAGACAGAGATATCACTAGAAGCAGAGACGTAACGTATAGAGGGCTTGCAGTTGACGTACAACGCCTCCTGGCGGCCATGTTGGAAGACCACCACATTAATTCTAGAAGCAGAGACTTAATGTATAGTAGACCTACATAGAAAGAAAGACCCAGGCATTGTTACAGATGTCAAAGGTCATCTATGTTGAGCCGGATATGAACAACAAGGTCAAGTTGGAGATGGAGGAGGGGATTGTGGATATCTGTAGGTGCTGGTGTTAACCATGATATCTGACTGTTTTTAACCCTGTAGGTACTGGTATTAACAATGATATCTGACTGTTTTTAACCCTGTAGGTACTGGTATTAACAATGATATCTGACTGTTTTTAACCCTGTAGGTACTGGTATTAACCATGATATCTGACTGTTTTTAACCCTGTAGGTACTGGTATTAACAATGATATCTGACTGTTTTTAACCCTGTAGGTACTGGTATTAACCATGATATCTGATGGTTTTTAACCCTGAAGGTACTGGTATTAACCATGATATCTGATGGTTTTTAACCCTGTAGGTACTGGTATTAACCATGATATCTGATGGTTTTTAACCCTGTAGGTGCTGGTATTAACCATGATATCTGATGTTTTTTAACCCTGTAGGTACTGGTATTAACCATGATATCTGATGGTTTTTAACCCTATAGGTACTGGTATTAACCATGATATCTGATGGTTTTTAACCCTATAGGTACTGGTATTAACCATGATATCTGACTGTTTTTAACCCTATAGGTACTGGTATTAACCATGATATCTGACTGTTTTTAACCCTCTGGGGACTGGTATTAACCATGATATCTGACTGTTTTTAACCCTGTAGGTACTGGTATTAACCATGATATCTGACTGTTTTTAACCCTGTAGGTACTGGTATTAACCATGATATCTGACTGTTTTTTACCCTGTAGGTACTGGCATTAACCATGATATCTGACTGTTTTTAACCCTGTAGGTGCTGGTGTTAACCATGATATCTGACTGTTTTTAACCCTATAGGTACTGGTATTAACCATGATATCTGACCGTTTTTAACCCTGTAGGTGCTGGTATTAACCATGATATCTGACTGTTTTTAACCCTGTAGGTGCTGGTATTAACCATGATATCTGACTGTTTTTAACCCTGTAGGTATTGGTATTAACCATGATATCTGATGGATTTTAACCCTGTAGGTATTGGTATTAACCATGATATCTGATGGATTTTAACCCTGTAGGTACTGGTATTAACCATGATATCTGACTGTTTTTAACCCTGTAGGTATTGGTATTAACCATGATATCTGATGGATTTTAACCCTGTAGGTACTGGTATTAACCATGATATCTGACTGTTTTTAACCCTGTAGGTACTGGTATTAACCATGATATCTGACTGTTTTTAACCCTGTAGGTACTGGTATTAACCATGATATCTGACAGTTTTTAACCCTGTAGGTACTGGTATGACCCACAGCCTGATAATGCAGGTCCTACTGGGGAGGAGGACTGTGCTGAGATACACAAAGATCAGAGTCCTCTGGAGGCCTGAAATGACATGTCATGTGGCAGCAAACTCAACTGGATTTGTGATATAGAAATTAAAATATGTACAGGTTAAAAGTAATGACTAAATGTTCCACCCTTAAATATAGTTGTGAAATGTTCTTGTTTTAAGTATGATTAGTACTTTCTTAGTAGTGACTCATTATTACACTCCGAAACTGTGTGAGATGTGTTAGAATCTACTACCTGGTAATGTGTGAGTGTAGGACCAGTAAAGATTATGACATTGTGTTACTATTTAGCAATGTGAGTAGGAGTTAGACCGGATGGCGAAGAAGAAGGAGAACTGTTAAACATTGTGCAGAATATTGTGAGAACTGCGATAACTGAGGAATGCAGAGAGTCGACTATGATAAGACAATGTGTGTTTATGTATGTGTGTGTATGTGTGTGTATGTATGTGTGTATGTATGTGTATGTATGTGTGTGTGTGTGTTTATGTATGTGTGTGTGTGTGTATGTGTGTGTGTGTGTGAACTGATGGTCAGGAGAGCAGTTTTAAAGTGGAAAACTACAGCCCATCTGCAGAGGGGTGGGATTTTCGTATGACGTGTGCGTCTAAAAATATTGTACGACCATTTTGTGGCAGAATTCTCAATGAATAAAGGCCTGACTATGCAGAGTGGGACTCTGTCCGTTTCTTGATCCAAAAGCATTACAACCTTTTGGGAGACGCACGGAGACACTGAAAATGTTAGTTAAATAATTCTCATAACAATATGTGAGAAAGTGGTTTAACATCACCATGACAACATACTGTAACACATACAGCATCATACAGTGCACACAACTTCCTCCTTCTCTCTCTCTCTCTCTCTCTCTCTCTCTCTCTCTCTCTCTCTCTCTCTCTCTCTCTCTCTCTCTCTCTCTCTCTCTCTCTCTCTCTCTCTCTCTCTCTCTCTCTCTCTCTCTCTCTCTCTCTCTATCAAACCCACATACACACATGCATGCACACAAACTTAGTATTTATTTTTTGTATCATGTGAATGTAAGTCCTACTTATTTCCTGTTTGTAGTTTCCTGTGTACCAGTAGTTATGTTTCACATATCATCAGAGTCAACCTGAATTTAGTTCATTGGTGAAAGGCCAGAGCAGAAACAGGCACAGAGACAGACACAGGGGTAACGTTAGGACCAGAAACTGAGAATAGACTGAAAACACAAACAGTTGTTGGAGATGTCTGATGCCATCTATGCTGAGCCAGATATGAACAAGAAGGTCAAGTTTGACAGAGGTGAGATGGAGGAGAGGACTGTGGTTATCTACATCAGTGCAGACACCCTGAGAGATGGTGAGACCAGCACCAAGAGAGAAGAGACTGCTCCTAATAATGGACCAGGAGACCAGTACTTAGGTAAGACACACACACACAACCCTATTAGAGGAGAAAGTCCAAGGTCCCTCCCTTCGGAAATTATTCTCCAATGTGTTTTGAGAAGGGTGTGGGGGGGAGAGAGAGGATGCGAGGAGGATTGGAGGAAGGATGAATTGAGAAAGAGCCCGAATGCAAGTCTGTAAAACCACTATTTCCACTCTATGGTGAGTTAATCTCTCACTTCAATCCAACCATCAACATGAGAGAGAGAGAGAGAGAGAGAGAGAGAGAGAGAGAGAGAGAGAGAGAGAGAGAGAGAGAGAGAGAGAGAGAGAGAGAGAGAGAGAGAGAGAGAGAGAGAGCGAGAGCGAGAGAGAGAGTTACTGTGGGTTATTGTAACACCAATTTCTCACAGATCCAGTTATGATTTGTGCAACATTTGTCATCATTCCATGTCTTTACAGAGTCATCTTGTCCATAGTATATCTCACCACAGTCCTCCTGCCCAGAGAACTGACCACCATTATCAGGCTGTCCTGCCCCCCAGTACCTAAACAACACAGAGAACCAGACAGTCAGACACTGTGGTACAAACATCCTTATAGACATATGTTTTTTTTTCAGCTGTAAAGACACTCTCTAAGATGAGCATGCCATTATCAACACTCTATGATGCTTCTATAGAGTCTAAACATATATTTTTAGGAACATGATTGGAAGCTCTCTTTCTCTCTCGTTGTTTATCTGGTAGTCTAGTAATTATTATGTTGATGGTTGGATACAGTGAGAAGGAGGAGAGGAGATAGGAGGAGAGGAGATGGGAGGAGAGGAGATGGGAGGAGAGGAGATAGGAGGAGAGGAGATAGGAGGAGAGGAGATGGGAGGAGAGGAGATAAGATGAGAGGAGATAGGAGGAGAGGAGATAGGAGGAGAGGAGATGGGAGGAGAGGAGATAAGATGAGAGGAGATAGGAGGAGAGGAGATAAGATGAGAGGAGATAGAAGGAGAGGAGATAGGAGAGGAGATAGGAAGAGAGGAGATCGGAGAGGAATCTAGGAAAGACTAATAGAGATAGAGCCTTAGTGTCAGAGAGACATAGAGGAGGAAGAAGAACATTAAGAGAATGAGGAAGAGAGAAAAAATAAGACAAATAATAGTTGTGTTTAGATTTAGAGGAGAGTATGTAGACATACTGTACTCTGGAAAATGACTCTTCATTATTTTATTAGAAACATGTCATGTAATTTGACATAGGTTGAGGCTAAGTAAAACAATTAATTAAAAAAAACGATGCTAATGAAAGCCGTGACTCACAACCTTCACTGTACAAGGGACAACGTGTAGTTGACCAATGGTAACACACTGCACCATGCAACAGTGGACCTGGCTGCTACATACCCACTCACTCATGCATGGTGTCTATCTACTGTTGTGTCTCTTCCTGGAGGTTGCTGTCTGCTCAAACCACTGGTCAAGGTGTGAAGTCCTCCCTAAATCTATAACACTGTACGTTCTCAGACACAGACTGTTAAATTAAAGCAGATGTTTAAGAGGATATACCACAGAATATACTGTCCGTTGTATTGTGTGCAGCTCCATAAAGTACCAAAGTATATTTTAAGGGGGCAATTAGAATTAGCCTTTATATGGAGCAGTCTGAGGATATTTATGCTAATGTTGACAGGAAGAGCTGTGGACAGGATACAGTTAACAGGAGCATAGATAAACAACCTGAATCTCAGAATACTGGTAAGTACACTGTAGTCATAGGGATACACACATCGAAGAGTAAACCAATAGTTATTATTCTTCCAACTGCCACACAAACAATTTAGCTTATGTTAATGTGATGATATTGACTGATGCCCAATGCCCCAAGGCTTCAAAAGCCAACTGAGTAAAATAAACTGTAACGAACTACATCTCCTAAATGAAAATACTACATCTCCTAAATGAAAGGTCGTTCCTTTAAGATTAGAGGTTAAATGTTCTGAAATGTTCGAGGCTCTGTAGGATGTATACTAACTGCAGAAACATTCATTTTCATGTTCATAAAGTCCTATGTAACTCGCCACTGTGTATTTCCAACCTGGTCTCAAAGCATTTCGTTTTATTCTGTACGTAAAGCAAGACACTCCATTTAGTATGATATGTTACCTTTCATATGTTACCTTTTATATGTCAATGTGTGGATGCCCATCATCTATTTGGTATGATATGTTACGAATTACAATTTGTATGATATGTTACGAATTTGCTAAACTTACAACATGTTATGAATTTGCTAAACGTGTGATATGTTATGAATTCTACTAACATTAGCTATCTGGCTAACATTAGCAAGGCTAGGGGTTAACTGTAACTGGCCACTATATTTCCTGTTGCAGTGAGAAGCTGTATCTTTAACAACCACAAGTCCCCCTCAACAAAAAGAGAGATGGGGGTGAGAAACCACCACTTTAAATGTGCAGCTATTTTTCCACCTTTTAGAGATCATGCAAAAGAGATTCTTCATACTTTGAGATCATATGGGGCGAATCCTATCTTCCACTTAAGTCAAATTTAGACTTAGTCATTCATTTATATCAATGGGAGACTAAGTGAATTTTGAATTAAAGGGATCCTTCAGGATTTTGGCAATGATGCACTTTATCTACTTCCCCACAGTCAGATGAGCTTGTGGATACCATTTGTATGACTCTGTATCCAGTATGAAGGAAGTTAGAGGTGGTTTTGTGAGCCATTGCTAACTAGAGTTGACTGGAGGTTTATGGCATGGAGGTCATTGCGCTAATTCTAGTTTCAATCAGGTTTGACATAACAGACTGTAAAAACACCAGCTCCTATTGATTTACATTTTGGAAATCTGTTCCCAAGTATTCCCAAGTATAATAGAGAGACACACACTAACGTAAACAAGGTTTGAAATTATTACATTTTAGTCCAATTTTATATCTATTTGGACTTGCGGTCAATTTGCAGCCTGGTAATTATTTGCAATTATGTTCCGGCCCCCTGACCATTCGCTCAAGACAAAAATCTGCCCGCGGCTGAATCTAGTTGATGATCCCTGCGCTATATGGTCCATGTTCGATTGTGTCTCATTGATGATGCTATGTACAGTATTTGTGTCCACAGAGCCTGATAGCTCAGGGAAGAGATCCTCCAGAGTTGCTGCAGTGTGTCGGGGTCTGCTGTGTGTTCTACTGGCTGGGATCATAGGCCTGTATGTCCACTGTAAGTCTGAAGTTATAATTCCTACAATTCACCAGCAGTTCTGTGATTATCTCGTTTAATGATAAACTTTGTTGTTGTTGTGACAGATGATGGGGTCTCTAAGAGCTTCTTAGCATATAAGACCAACTCATCTGCAGAGAGAGACCAGCTACTGACCAGCTACAACAACCTGACTGAAGAGAGAGACCAGCTACTGACTGAGAGAGAGATTCTTAACAGGATGCTTACCAATCTCAGTGAGTAAACCTATAGTAATACATTATCATTAATCCCACACACTTTATAGTGTGTCTGTATTCTTTCATTAAGTGTCAAGTTTGATAAGTTGAAGGAAATTCATGTTTTCATCTTGTAGAAGAAACCTGTACTGAAGGCTGGCAGAAGTTTGAATCCAGTTGGTACTTCCTTTCTACTGAGACTAAAGCCTGGAACGAGAGCAGAGAGGACTGTCTGGAGAGAGGAGCAGACCTTGTGATCATAAACAGTGATGAGGAACAGGTGAGAGAGAGAGAGAGAGAGAGAGAGAGAGAGAGAGAGAGAGAGAGAGAGAGAGAGAGAGAGAGAGAGAGAGAGAGAGAGAGAGAGAGAGAGAGAGAGAGAGAGAGAGAGAGAGAGAGAGAGAGAGAGAGAGAGAGAGAGAGAGAGAGAGAGAGAGAGAGAGAGAGAGAGAGAGAGAGAGAGAGAGAGAGAGAGAGAGAGAGAGAGAGAGAGAGAGAGAGAGAGAGAGAGAGAGAGAGAGAGAGAGAGAGAGAGAGAGAGAGAGAGAGAGAGAGAGAGAGAGAATATGGGTGTACAGGGGGTAGATATAATCAAACATGTAAATATATACAGTACCAGTCAAAAGTTTGGACACCAGGGTTTTCTTTATTTTGTACTATTTTCTAAATTGTAGTATAATAGTGAGGACATCACACTATGAAATAACACATATGGAATCATGTGGTAACCAAAAAAGTGTTAAACAAATTCAAATATATGTTATATTTGAGATTCTTCAAATAGCCACCATTTGCCTTGATGACAGCTTTGCACACTCTTGGCATCCTCTCAGTCAGCTTCACTTGGAATGCTTTTCCAACAGTCTTGAATGAGTTACCACATATACTGAGCACTTGTTGGCTGCTTTTCCTTCACTCTGCGGTCCGACTCAACCCAAACCATCTCAATTGGGTTGCGGTCTGGGGATTTTGGAGGCCAGGTCATCTTATGCAGCACTCCACCACTCTCCTTCTTGGTAAAATAGCCCTTACACAGCCTGAAGGTGTGTGGGTCATTGTCCTGTTGATAAACAAATGATAGTCCCACTAAGCCCAAACCAGATGGGGTGGCGTATCGCTGCAGAATGCTGTGGTAGCCATGCTGGTTAAGTGTGCCTTGAATTCTAAATAAATCACAGAGAGTGTCACCAGCAAAGCACCCCGCCACACCATAACACCTCCTCATCCATGCTTTACGGTGGGAGCAACACATGTGGAGATCATCCGTTCACCCACACCACGTCTCACAAAGACACGGTGGTTGGAACCAAAAATCTCCAAATTGTACTCCAGACCAAAGGACTTATTTCCACCGGTCTAATATCCATTGCTTGTGTTTCTTGGCCCAAGCAGGTCTCTTCTTCTTATTGGTGTCCTTTAGTAGTGGTTTCTTTGCAGCAATTTGACCATGAAGGCCTGATTCACACAGTCTCCTCTGAACAGTTGATGTTGAGATGTGTCTGTGACTTGAACTCTGTGGAGCATTTATTTGTGCTGCATTTTCTGAGGCTGGTAACTCTAATGAAGTTATCCTCTGCAGCAGAGGTAAATCTGGATCTTCCTTCCCTGTGGTGGTCCTCATGAGAGCCAGTTTCAACATAGCGCTTGATGGTTTTTGCGATTGAACTTGAAGAAACTTTCAAAGTTCTTGAAATATTCTGTATTGACTGACCTTCATGTGTTAAAGTAATGATGGACTGTAGCTTCTCTTTGATTATTTGAGCTGTTCTTGCCATAATATGTCAAGAACAGATACTGGTATAAAACCTTGTCACAACACAACTGACTGGCTCAAACGCATTAAGAAGGAATGAAATTTCACAAATTAACTTTTAACAAGGCGCAACCGTTAATTGAAATGCATTCCAGGTGCCTACCTCTTGAAGCTGGTTGAGAGAATGCCAACAGTGTGCAAAGGTGTCATCAAGGCAAATGGTGGCTATTTGAAAAATCTCAAATATAACATATATTTTGATTTGTTTAACACTTTTTGGTTACTACATGATTCCATATGTGTTATTTCATAGTTCTGATGTATTCACTATTATTCCACAATGTAAACAAATAGTAAAAATAAAGAAGAAGCCTTGAATGAGTAGGTGTTCTTTTGGCTGGTAGTGTATATATATTTATCTTTCTCAACAACAGACATTTCTGTACAACCTCCAGAAGAGAGTCTGGATTGGTCTGACTGACTCTGTTAATGAGGGGACCTGGAAATGGGTGGACGGCAGACCACTGTCCACAGGGTGAGAGATGATAACTAATCTGTGTATAAGGCTCCATTCAACCTTTTTCTATACAGGTTACTGTCATTGATGATAGCAGTCAACAAAGTTAACTTTAAGATGAAAAATGCCTGTATATTATTTAGGATGGTGATGTTCTATCCATGATATCTGACTGTTTTTAACTCTGTAGGTACTGGTATTAACCATGATATCTGACTGTTTTTAACCCTGTAGGTACTGGTATTAACCATGATATCTGACTGTTTTTAACCCTGTAGGTGCTGGTATTAACCATGATATCTGACAGAATTTAACCCTGTAGGTACTGGTATTAACCATTGTATCTGACTGTTTTTAACCCTGTAGGTACTGGTATTAACCATTGTATCTGACTGTTTTTAACCCTGTAGGTACTGGTATTAACCATTGTATCTGACTGTTTTTAACCCTGTAGGTACTGGTATTAACCATGATATCTGACTGTTTTTAACCCTGTAGGTACTGGTATTAACCATGATATCTGACTGTTTTTAACCCTGTAGGTACTGGTATTAACCATTGTATCTGACTGTTTTTAACCCTGTAGGTACTGGTATTAACCATTGTATCTGACTGTTTTTAACCCTGTAGGTACTGGTATTAACCATGATATCTGACTGTTTTTAACCCTGTAGGTACTGGTATTAACCATGATATCTGACTGTTTTTAACCCTGTAGGTACTGGTATTAATCATGATATCTGACTGTTTTTAACCCTGTAGGTACTGGTATTAACCATGATATCTGATGGTATTTAACCCTGTAGGTACTGGAATGACAAACAGCCTGATAATGCAGGTCCTACTGGGGGTGAGGACTGTGTTGAGATACACAATAAATGGCTTCCTCTAAAGGCATGGAATGACATGCCATGTGACAGCAAACTCAACTGGATTTGTGAGAAAAGGGTTTAACATCACCATGACAACATACTGTAACACGTACAGTAGCCTACAGTGCACACAACTTTCTCTCTCTCTCTCTCTCTCTCTCTCTCTCTCTCTCTCTCTCTCTCTCTCTCTCTCTCTCTCTCTCTCTCTCTCTCTCTCTCTCTCTCTGTCACGATCGTCTTGAAGAGAAGTATACCAATGCGCAGCGTGATGAACAAACATACTTGACTTTATTACCGTCAGTGATAATAAGCACACTAAACAAAACAATAAACGATTCGTGAAGTCCACGGTGACAAAGACCGACAAGGAACAAAAACCCACAAACACAAAGTGAAACACAGACAGTTAAATATGGCTCCCAATCAGAGACAACCAGCAAACAGCTGACACTCATTGCCTCTGATTGGGAGTCACTCAGTCAAACATAGAAAATGACGAACTAGAAACACCCAACATAGAAACAGAACACATAGAATGAACACACCCTGGCTCAACAAATAGAGTCCCAGAGCCAGGGTGTGACACTCTCTCTCTCTCTCTCTCTCTCTCTCTCTCTGTCTCTCTCTCTCTCTCTCTCACCTACAAACACACTTATTGTTATATTTGTTTGTAGTAGCATATTAATAAAAGTCATTTTCCTGTTTGTTGCTTCCTGTGTACCAGTAGTTATGTTTCACACATCATCAGATACAACATGAAGTTAGTGCATTTGACTTTTTGTACAGTATACATGCAGTGCATTTCATCAATTACAATTCAAATACATTCTTCTTACTTGCTACATATATTTACATGCTCCCATTTAGGTCTGGTGCAAACATTCTCAACCCTACCAAACCACCATTACATACACTGTATATGAGTGTAGTAGAGATATCAAAGGGTATCAAAGGATGTTACTTAATCATTTTTGACAGTCAGTCTTTGTTGTCAAGCTACATATAAGCCCAATATCAAATGCTCATGTTTGACTGTTGTTCCCCTATATGGGTCCCAAAAGAGGGAAGTGAAGTGGTTAAACCAGCTGTCACTCAAAAACTCCTCAACCAATAAGGTTCATCAAGAGAGAGGAGAGCCCTGGTGGTTTCTGTTGTCATCTCATCCTCACTGGTTAAGCTTACCCACCCTCAATATCCACTTGGAGCAGGTTATAGTGTCAAATCTATTGTATGGACATTATAATGATCCATGTTTGTAGTCCTGGACCTCCTGAACATGTTGGTGTATATTTGGGAGTAAACAGAGGGTCCAAATCAGCAGAAAGGTGAAAGGAAGGGGGAGTTCTGGAAACTACCTGAATTATCTTGGGGCTGTTACATATGATATGTAATATATGTTAACAGCTAGACTTTGTTCTCCACTTCCCCTCTATTATCTATATTTTCCTGGTATGATAGTGTCCTGTCCATCACCACAAATAGCAAGTCCCATTCCCTGGGCAGGAGGACTGTGTTGAGATATACTCTGGACAAGATGACCATGTAGAGACATGGAATGATTTATATTGTGCCACAGAAAATGGTTTAACAATAAGCACTGTAACAATCTCTCACACACACACATGCACACAAGTACGTACACAAGTATGCAAACTTGTTCTATTTTTTGTATTAGCATAGCAACAACTACCCGTGTCATTTTGTTGATACTTCCCTAGAGTTAACACCTACAGCAGTCACACAGACAGAGAAACACAGATGACTCAGAGACAGAGATATCATTGGAAGCAGAGACTTAACGTATAGTAGACCTACATAGAAAGAAAGACCCAGGCATTGTTAAAGATGTCAAAGTTAATCTATGCCGATCCAGATATGAACAAGAAGGTCAAGTTTGACAGAGATGAGATGGAGGAGAGGATTGTGGATATCTACATCAGTGCAGACACCCTGAGAGACGGTGAGACCAGCACCAAGAGAGAAGTGACAGCAGACACTGCTCCTAATAATGGACCAGGATACCAGTACTCAGGTAACACACACACACAGACACACAGCAGGACTCTTAGTCTGATAGCTCAAAGAACAGACCCTTCCTACAGATGTAGAATCTCACTCTATTGGGTTGGTTATCTGTGTTCTAATACAGTCTAGGTAGATGGGTTTGGGTTAGTTATCTGTGTTCTAATACAGTCTAGGTAGATAGGTTTGGGTTGGTTATCTGTGTTCTAATACAGTCTAGGTAGATAGGTTTGGGTTAGTTATCTGTGTTCTAATACAGTCTAGGTAGATAGGTTTGGGTTAGTTATCTGTGTTCTAATACAGTCTAGGTGGATGGGTTTGGGTTGGTTATCTGTGTTCTAATACAGTCTAGGTAGATAGGTTTGGGTTAGTTATCTGTGTTCTAATACAGTCTAGGTAGATGGGTTTGGGTTGGTTATCTGTGTTCTAATACAGTCTAGGTAGATAGGTTTGGGTTAGTTATCTGTGTTCTAATACAGTCTAGGTAGATGGGTTTGGGTCAGTTATCTGTGTTCTAATACAGTCTAGGTAGATGGGTTTGGGTTAGTTATCTGTTTTCAAATACAGTCTAGGTAGATGGGTTTGGGTTAGTTATCTGTGCACATACAGCAGTGTTTCCTTCGAACCACAAACACTAAAGTACACACAATAGAATATACTACCACATCTTAATTTTCCATTGAAATATTTTGTAAAATATAGTAAATTTGATCAAATGTGGAATGATACCAGTCATCAGTCAATCATCAGGGTGACTTCTGACTACTGTTTATCTCTTTCCCACTAACAGGTATATATTTTATATACATTTTTTGGTGATATTTTCCCCCTCAGAACCCACAGTAAAGTTTGAGGCCCTCTTGAAGGTGTGACACAGTCATCATCAGGCTGAATTTGGTGCAAACCACAACACAAACAACCTGACAAAGATAAATGTCATTCAGTTTCCCAGATGTAAATATGCAGGTGTCATCATTACTGTATAAGATATTCATTGTATTTTCCATCTCTTAGATATATTGTGTTTTGTATTTGTGTCAAAGCAACAGTTAATGTCAAAGCACCAGTTTAGTCAGTAGGTTGTTATGACGGTTCACTGCCACCCTATGGCCTCTGTTGTCTCTGCTAGTCAACATGATGGCTGCTGAAAGCTTCTTGGTAACTGAGTCACTCCCCATCTCTCTTCCAACCCCACTCATGTGTTTGGCCACGTTCCAGGCTGACTACATTGATGTCGCCTGCCAGATGTCACAACTCTTAGATAGATGTTTAACATATCAGCTAACCAAATCATGTGCTATAGCAATCTGATGCCTAACAGCACAGACGATGACTTGGCCAGCAGCCATGGGTCAATGGCTGTCTTCAATGTAGTCGGCCTGGAATGAGACCATCCTCGGTGTGGTTGACAGATGAGCAATACTGAGCTCTGACCTCACAGACACAGGAAACTACTAACCCTGCTCCTGCTCTCCCTCCCTCCCATCTCCCTCTGACCTCACAGACACAGGAAACTACTAACCCTGCTCCTGCTCTCCCTCCCTCCCATCTCCCTCTGACCTCACAGATACAGGAAACTACTAACCCTGCTCCTGCTCTCCCTCCCTTCCATCTCCCTCTGACAGTATCCTCTTCTCTTATCACTCTGGTTACGATTTAACTCTTTGGCCTCAAGTTAATTTCAAAGCCATAACTAAGTTTAATTTCTTTGTACATGTCACGCCCTGACTCTGGGGACTCCTATTTGTTGAGTCAGGGTGTGTATATTCTATGTTGTGGTGTTCTATGTTATAGGTTCTATTATGTGCAGATCTATGTTGGCCAGGGTGGTTCCCAATCAGAGGCAGCTGTAGCTCGTTGTCTCTGATTGGGGACCATACTTAGGCAGCCTATTGGCACTAGTGGTGGGATCTTGTTTCGTGTGAAGGTATGTTGTGTTGTGCTGCCTTGGACTTCACGTATCGTTTGTTTATTGTTTTGTCGTTGTGTTTATTCGTTAATAAACATGTATGCATATCACGCTGCGCCTTGGTCCGTCACGTTCGTCAACGATCGTGACAGAAGATCCCACCAAAAGAGGACCAAGCACCGTGTTCAGGAGCAAACGGCGGGAATTAAACAGGAGGTTACATTAGTAGATGTCCTCCTCGGTTGGGGGAGAATTACGGAGGAGGAGGCCGTCCGTTACCGGAAGGCGATGAAGGAGGATGCCCCGGTAGGAGAGGAGAAACGGCGGCAACAGTGCCGACGACGGAGACCCGAGAGGCAACCCCAAGATAATTTTGGGGGGGCACACGGTGTGGACGACGAGGCAGCAGGAGGCCGTTAAAGGGCGGATCTGCAGGTTAGGAGAGGAGGCCACCATGTTACGGGGGCTATTGGTTCAGAGGGAGCAGGAGTTATTCGGTCAGAGGGAGGCGCTACAGGAGGCTATAAGGGAGAAGGAAAGTGTAGAGGCACGGCGAGAGGAGCTGGTTAGGCAGCAGAAGGAGCGGGGGTTAATAAAGGAACCCAGTCCCGCTCTTCGCACCAAGCTAGTGGTGCGCGTCGCCAGTCCGGCCCGTCCTGTTCCTGCTTCCCGCACTAAGCCAGTGGTGCTTGTTCCCTGTACGGCCCGGCCTGTTCCTGCCCCTCGCATCGAGCCAGTGGTGCGCGTCGCCAGCCCGGTCCGGCCTGTTCCTGCCCCTCGCACCAAGCCAGTGGTGCGCGTCGCCAGCCCGGTCCGGCCTGTTCCTGCCCCTCGCACCAAGCCAGTGGTGCACGTCGCCAGCCCGGCCCGGCCTGTTCCTGCCCCTCGCACCAAGCCAGTGGTGCGCGTCGCCAGCCCGGTCCGGCCTGTTCCTGCCCCCCGCACCAAGCCAGTGGTGCGCGTCGCCAGCCCGGTCCGGCCTGTTCCTGCCCCTCGCACCAAGCCAGTGGTGCGCGTCGCCAGCCCGGCCCGTTCCTGCTCCCCGCACCAGGCCAGTGGTGCGCGTCGCCAGTCCGGTACGGCCCGTTCCTGCTCCCCGCACCAAGCCAGTGGTGCGCGTCGCCAGCCCGGTCCGGCCCGTTCCTGCTCTCCGCACCAAGCCAGTGGTGCGTGTGTCCAGTCCGGCACGGCCCGTGCCTGTTCCACCGGTGCCTGGTCCGTCACCGGTCAGCTGCTCCACTCCGGAGCCAGAGCAGTCCGCTCCACCGGTGCCCAGTTCAGCTCCGGTCAGCTGCTCCACTCCGGAGCCAGAGCAATCCGCTTCACCGGGGTCCAGTCCAGCTCCGGTCAGCTGCTCCACTCCGGAGCCAGAGCAGTCCGCTCCACCGGTGCCCAGTCCAGCTCCGATCAGCGGCTCCTGTCCGGAGCCTGTGCAGTCCGCTCCACCGGTGCCCGGTCCAGCTCCAGTCAGTGGCTCCAGTCCAGACCCAGACGTCAGACCCTCTCCAGGTTCGGGGTCTCCCACACCAGGGTCCAGACAGGGCTTGGTACTTCGTGGGAGGAAGGAGAGGGGAAGCAGCGCGCCGAGGTCCAGACCAGACCAGGGGCGCAACAGGGAGGCGGAGAGTAAGTGGTCGTCACGCCCTGAGCCGGATCCGGCGAAATGCTCACCCGGTCCCTACCCTGTTATGTTTATGTTGTGCGGTCGGAGTCCGCACATTTGGGGGGGGTACTGTCACGCCCTGACTCTGGGGACTCCTATTTGTTGAGTCAGGGTGTGTATATTCTATGTTGTGGTGTTCTATGTTATAGGTTCTATTATGTGTAGATCTATGTTGGCCAGGGTGGTTCCCAATCAGAGGCAGCTGTAGCTCGTTGTCTCTGATTGGGGACCATACTTAGGCAGCCTATTGGCACTAGTGGGTTGTGGGATCTTGTTCCGTGTTAAGGTATGTTGTGTTGCGCTGCCTTGGACTTCACGTATCGTTTGTTTATTGTTTTGTCATTGTGTTTATTCGTTAATAAACATGTATGCATATCACGCTGCGCCTTGGTCCGTCCCGTTCGTCAACGATCGTGACAGTAAAACTATGTTGAATAATGGGTGAATATTGACCGTGTTAGCCACAATCTCACTCAGATGTGATGATTAAAGCTTCAGGTTACCTTTGTCAAGATTTTGAATCTTTCTTTAAATCTGAAAATCTTTGTAGTTCATTCTAATTATAACCTGAGAACAAACTCATTTTCTTGTGAGATGAAATTAATCTCTGTATAATTGATGTACAGGTGGTGGATATATAGGACATGGGATGTAATAATGTTCAATGTTTTTATTTATTCAACAAAAGCTGGAGAGCACATGCTTAAAAATATAATGAAATTACAAATTACCATTACATTCAATTTCACCTCATTACCGTACAAAATACATATTTTTAAAATAATCGTCATCTTAATCTGAGGAAGTAATGCATATTTAACCATTTAACAGGATCGTTACACCTGAGAGCTGAGAAAGATACATTTGTTTCAGATTACTTCTCATTGTACATTGGTGGGAGGAATGATCAGTAATATACAGAACATAATTAAAGAACAGTATGTAACCTGTATCGGCTGTTCTGCTGATGGTAAAAAAATATAGATATACATTTTACCACCAATTTGCAGTTCAGCTCTTACGAACTCTATTGCTCACAATATCACATCCTGTCAAATGGAGAAGCACTCACCTGCACTCTGTACTACTAACTATTGATGCAAGGAGCTCTTCAATCAAACTCTTCTTACAGTGTATCAGTTCTCTCTGTCATTTACATTTTAGTCATTTAGCAGACGCTCTTATCCAGAGCGACTTACAGTTAGTGAATACATTATTTATTTTTTTACTGGCCCCCCGTGGGAATCGAACCCACAACCCTGGCGTTGCAAACACCATGCTCTATCAACTGAGCTACATCCCTGCCGGCCATTCCCTCCCCTACCCTGGACGACGCTGGGCCAATTTTGCGCCGCCCATGAGTCTCCCGGTCGCGGCCGGCTGCGACAGAGCCTGGATTCGAACCAGCGTCGTGGATTCGAACTGTCATCCCAATCATGCGTTTTTTTTATAGCTGTGATAATGACGATCCATCCCATACAGTGACGTTGAGGTCTCGACTGAAAGAGAACCTTAAAGTTACTTTCTCTTTCCATTTGGATAAATCTTTAACTTCACGTTCTTCATTACAATGTAATATATTTATGTGATAGTGAGGTATAGTCATACTAGACACAATGTAGCTCCGATTCTTATTATATTTGGTTACATGTAGCCAGAGGGGGGAATTGTCAGAGGTTACCAGGGTAACTGCATTGGCAGGGAGCGTTAGTAGTCTCTAAGCTTTGTCTGCCAATCATGTTTTTAGCTGGTGAGATTCTGACCTCTTGTGCCCACAGTGCACCATGTCAAGACGATGATTTAGACAGAATCCCAATTACTCTTAAACAGCTTCATATTGTCATTTCCTTTACTTTGTTATGTCAGAGTGAGACCCGGATGTTTTCCCCATAGAGATGCATTACATTCAATTGAATTCTATGGGTTTCTCATCATATTGCTTTCATATGGCAAGGTCTTTCAGATCTGTGGTGGTTACAAAGGAAAGAAGGCAAGGACAGGAGACAAGGAAAGGAAGGAAGCAGATTGAGACTATTGGGACGTGACCTTATGGGTGTTTGGTATCACAGCTGCTGACTGTGTTGTGTTTATGGGTGTTTGGTATCACAGCTGCTGACTGTGTTGTGTTTATGGGTGTTTGGTATCACAGCTGCTGACTGTGTTGTGTTTATGGGTGTTTGGTATCACAGCTGCTGACTGTGTTGTGTTTATGGGTGTTTGGTATCACAGCTGCTGACTGTGTTGTGTTTATGCTGGAGTGCAGCAGCTGTAGAGGTAGCACTTAATCCAACATCTATATCTGTACAGTGATGTCTGTTTGCACACATCAATACAGGTCACATTCTAACACACACACACACACACAAACACACTGGACACACACACTGGACACACTCTTTTGTCTCCATAACACAGTAATATGTCAAATGAATAAACCTTCAGTGTTTGTTCAGGAGAAAGTTTCCATTGATAAAGACTGATGGATTGCTGTCGTTCAGAATGTCAACACGTTGGACACACCCAAACACACATGTACACTCAGTGGATGTTAACAGTTGGCCCTGTGGGTGACTGGGTCCAAACAGCGGGAGGCTAGAGAAGGAGGATACATTGGCACACACACATTCACAGATTTCTAAAGATTCTAAAGTGGGGGTCAATGTTCTCTGAAGAACGCTGGAGAACAGAATGTTGGATGTCTGCATTCCAGCAACGTTCAGCAAACATTCTGATGTGTTTGGATAAAATGGTTCCATTGTTGTACATCTGATCTGTGTCAATAACGTTGTCACTGATGTTGTATTATACCAAGTCAATCAGTATTACTAATGTTGTATCATCTAGCAAAGGTGAAACACATTGATGCTGCTTCCTGGGTTGAGAATTGAGGTCCTGTTTGGCGTAGATGATAACAGTGTGGCCCTAGCACTGTAAGGGTGGTGGGTTCGATTCCCGCTGGAGTCACATACCCTATACTCAAAATGTATGCACCCACTCTACTGTAAATCGCTTTGGATTAAAGAGGTTGCTAATATTGTTACATGTTAACAGACTTTTGTTAAAATCCCAAACCCTGTCCCAGCAGGAGGCCTTTTGCCTTTTGGTAGGCCGTCATTGTAAATAAGAATTAGTTCTTAACTGACTTCCATAGTTAAATAAAAGTTAAATAAAATAAATACATTCAAATTAAAGGTAATCATGAAAAAACAATGTATTTTGGAGATGGTTTTCACCTACGGTACCAATCCTGATTCAACTGTTGTGTGTAGAGTACAGTATGTATCAATACTGTATATCACCTTGTTGGAAGACACTTTTACCTTTCATGTGGTACTATGAGAAAAGGTACCGTATGATGTTGTG